>NW_027039939.1:0-125000 GCF_034236695.1 Oncorhynchus nerka | reverse complement strand
ACCATCCGCCTGGAGAGATACTGGGTGTGCTGGATGGCCAACCATCCTCCAGGAGAGATACTGGGTGTGCTGGGTGGCCAACCATCCTCCTGGAGAGATACTGGGTGTGCTGGAGGGTCAACCATCCTCCTGGAGAGATACTGGGTGTGCTGGAGGGCCAACCATCCTCCTGGAGAGATACTGGGTATGCTGGATGGCCATCCATCCTCCAGGAGAGATACTGGGTGTGCTGGATGGCCATCCATCCTCCAGGAGAGATACTTGGTGTGCTGGATGGCCAAGCATCATCCAGGAGAGATACTGGGTGTGCTGGAGGGCCAACCATCCTCCTGGAGAATTGCTAGGTGTGCTGTACCAGTGAAACTAATGAAGGTTATTTTCTGAAGTATTTCCTAGCATCATAGAACACAACTGACTTTCTTCACTACCACGTCATCAATAGACAGACTGACTCTCTTCACTACCACGTCATCAATAGGCAGACTGACTCTCTTCACTATGACGTCATCACTAGGCAGATTGACTCTCTTCACTACGACGTCATCACTAGGCAGATTGACTCTCTTCACTATGACGTCATCACTAGGCAGACTGACTCTCTTCACTACGACGTCATCACTAGGCAGACTGAATCTCTTCACTATGACGTCATCACTAGGCAGACTGACTCTCTTCACTACCACGTCATCACTAGGCAGACTGACTCTCTTCACTACCACGTCATCACTAGGCAGACTGACTCTCTTCACTACCACGTCATCACTAGGCAGACTGACTCTCTTCACTACGACGTCATCAATAGACAGACTGACTCTCTTCACTACCACGTCATCACTAGGCAGACTGACTCTCTTCACTACGACGTCATCACTAGGCAGACTGACTCTCTTCACTACCACGTCATCACTAGGCAGACTGACTCTCTTCACTACCACGTCATCACTAGGCAGACTGACTCTCTTCACTATGACGTCATCACTAGGCAGACTGACTCTCTTCACTACCACGTCATCACTAGACAGACTGACTCTCTTCACTACCACGTCATCACAAGGCAGACTGACTCTCTTCACTACGACGTCATCAATAGACAGACTGACTCTCTTCACTACCACGTCATCAATAGACAGACTGACTCTCTTCACTACCACGTCATCACGTCATCACTAGGCAGACTGACTCTCTTCACTACCACGTCATCACAAGGCAGACTGACTCTCTTCACTACCACGTCATCACTAGGCAGACTGAGACACGTCATCACTATGCAGACTCTCTTCACTCACGTCATCACTAGGCAGACTGACTCTCTTCACTACCACGTCATCACTAGCAGACTGACTCTCTTCACTACCACGTCATCACTAGGCAGACTGACTCTCTTCACTACCACGTCATCACTAGGCAGACTGACTCTCTTCACTACCACGTCATCACTAGGCAGACTGACTCTCTTCACTACCACGTCATCACTAGGCAGACTGACTCTCTTCACTACCACGTCATCACAAGGCAGACTGACTCTCTTCACTACCATGTCATCACTAGGCAGACTGACTCTCTTCACTACCACGTCATCACTAGACAGACTGACTCTCTTCACTACCACGTCATCACTAGGCAGACTGACTCTCTTCACTACCACGTCATCACTAGGCAGATTGACTCTCTTCACTACCACGTCATCACTAGGCAGACTGACTCTCTTCACTATGACGTCATCACTAGGCAGACTGACTCTCTTCACTACCACGTCATCACTAGGCAGACTGACTCTCTTCACTACCACGTCATCACTAGGCAGACTGACTCTCTTCACTACCACGTCATCACTAGGCAGACTGACTCTCTTCACTACCACACTAGACAGACTGACTCTCACTACCACTAGGCAGACTGACTCTCTTCACTACCACGTCATCACTAGGCAGACTGACTCTCTTCACTACCACGTCATCACTAGGCAGACTGACTCTCTTCACTACCACGTCATCACAAGGCAGACTGACTCTCTTCACTACCACATCATCACTAGGCAGACTGACTCTCTTCACTACCACGTCATCACTAGGCAGACTGACTCTCTTCACTACCACGTCATCACTAGACAGACTGACTCTCTTCACTACCACGTCATCACTAGGCAGACTGACTCTCTTCACTACGACGTCATCACTAGGCAGATTGACTCTCTTCACTACCACGTTATCACTAGGCAGACTGACTCTCTTCACTACCACGTCATCACTAGGCAGACTGACTCTCTTCACTACCACGTCATCACTAAGCAGACTGACTCTCTTCACTACCACGTCATCACTAAGCAGACTGACTCTCTTCACTACCACGTCATCACTAGGCAGACTGACTCTCTTCACTACCACGTCATCCCTAGGCAGATTGACTCTCTTCACTACCACGTCATCACTAGGCAGACTGACTCTCTTCACTACCACGTCATCACTAGGCAGACTGACTCTCTTCACTACCACGTCATCACTAGGCAGACTGACTCTCTTCACTACCACGTCATCACTAGGCAGACTGACTCTCTTCACTACCACGTCATCACTAGGCAGACTGACTCTCTTCACTACCACATCATCACTAGGCAGACTGACTCTCTTCACTACCACGTCATCACTAGGCAGACTGACTCTCTTCACTACCACGTCATCACTAGGCAGACTGACTCTCTTCACTACCACGTCATCACTAGACAGACTGACTCTCTTCACTACCACGTCATCACTAGGCAGACTGACTCTCTTCACTACCACGTCATCACTAAGCAGACTGACTCTCTTCACTACCACGTCATCACTAAGCAGACTGACTCTCTTCACTACCACGTCATCACTAGGCAGACTGACTCTCTTCACTACCACGTCATCACTAGGCAGACTGACTCTCTTCACTACCACGTCTTCAGATGACATCATGACTATATTACATGACATGATATGAAGCCTGAAGTTCATATACCTTCAGAAAGGTAATTACTGATAAAAACAGAAGTTCAATTTAATATTCCAATTTCACAACATAGTGTCATTCTGCTGTGGACTAACAACGCACGCACGCACTGTGCTATTGGCTAAATGACTCCAAACAGAGTGTTCCTATTAGAAATATTAATGAATGGTTCTATCCAGGGTTACGGCTTCTGGTTTTATATAGTTTAAAAGCTGGGAGACATTCTGAACACAGGGATTTTAAAACATCACATTGCTTCCATCTTATCACACAAAACACACACACACACACACACACACACACACACACACACACACACACACACACACACACACACACACACACACACACTCTACCTCCATCTAACCACACTGCTGCTCATTAAAACACATGCAGAAAATTCTTTCACTGTTTATGAGGAGGTTCTGCATTACTGCTGTCAATATGTGGCTCTGACAACTCTATCCAAACCACTGTATTCTGATATCTCTATCCAAACCACTACATTCTGATATCTCTTTTCACACCACTGCATTCTGATATCTCTATTCACACCACTGCATTCTGATATCTCTATCCAAACCACTGTATTCTGATATCTCTGTCCAAACCACTGTATTCTGATATCTCTATCCAAACCACTGCATTCTGATATCTCTTTCCAAACCACTGTATTCTGATATCTCTTTCCAAACCACTGCATTCTGATATCTCTTTCCAAACCACTGCATTCTGATATCTCTTTCCAAACCACTGTATTCTGATATCTCTTTCCAAACCACTGCATTCTGATATCTCTGTCCAAACCACTGCATTCTGATATCTCTATTCAAACCACTGCATTCTGATATCTCTTTCCAAACCACTGCATTCTGATATCTCTATCCAAACCACTGCATTCTGATATCTCTATTCACACCACTGCATTCTGATATCTCTTTCCAAACCACTGCATTCTGATATCTCTGTCCAAACCACTGTATTCTGATATCTCTATCCAAACCACTGCATTCTGATATCTCTATTCACACCACTGCATTCTGATATCTCTTTCCAAACCACTGCATTCTGATATCTCTTTCCAAACCACTGTATTCTGATATCTCTTTCCAAACCACTGCATTCTGATATCTCTTTCCAAACCATTGCATTCTGATATCTCTTTCCAAACCACTGCATTCTGATATCTCTTTCCAAACCATTGCATTCTGATATCTCTTTCCAAACCACTGCATTCTGATATCTATCTGATATCTCTATTCAACCACTGCATTCTGATATCTCTATCCAAACCACTGCATTCTGATATCTCTATCCAAACCACTGCATTCTGATATCTCTATCCAAACCACTGCATTCTGATATCTCTATCCAAACCACTGCATTCTGATATCTCTATCCAAACCACTGTATTCTGATATCTCTATCCAAACCACTGCATTCTGATATCTCTATCCAAACCACTGCATTCTGATATCTCTATTCACACCACTGCATTCTGATATCTCTATCCAAACCACTGCATTCTGATATCTCTATCCAAACCACTGTATTCTGATATCTCTATCCAAACCACTGCATTCTGATATCTCTTTCCAAACCACTGCATTCTGATATCTCTATCCAAACCACTGCATTCTGATATCTCTATTCACACCACTGCATTCTGATATCTCTATTCACACCACTGCATTCTGATATCTCTATCCAAACCACTGTATTCTGATATCTCTATCCAAACCACTGCATTCTGATATCTCTTTCCAAACCACTGCATTCTGATATCTCTATCCAAACCACTGCATTCTGATATCTCTATTCACACCACTGCATTCTGATATCTCTTTCCAAACCACTGTATTCTGATATCTCTATCCAAACCACTGCATTCTGATATCTCTATCCAAACCACTGCATTCTGATATCTCTATCCAAACCACTGCATTCTGATATCTCTATCCAAACCACTGTATTCTGATATCTCTATCCAAACCACTGCATTCTGATATCTCTATCCAAACCACTGCATTCTGATATCTCTATCCAAACCACTGTATTCTGATATCTCTTTCCAAACCACTGCATTCTGATATCTCTATCCAAACCACTGCATTCTGATATCTCTATTCACACCACTGCATTCTGATATCTCTATCCAAACCACTGTATTCTGATATCTCTATCCAAACCACTGCATTCTGATATTCTCTTTCCAAACCATGCATTCTTTTCTATCCAAACCACTGCATTCTGATATCTCAACCACTGCATTCTGATATCTCTTTCCAAACCACTGTATTCTGATATCTCTATCCAAACCACTACATTCTGATATCTCTTTCCAAACCACTGCATTCTGATATCTCTATTCAAACCACTGCATTCTGATATCTCTTTCCAAACCACTGTATTCTGATATCTCTTTCAAACCACTGCATTCTGATATCTCTTTCCAAACCACTGCATTCTGATATCTCTTTCCAAACCATCTCTGTCCAAACATTTCTGATATCTCTTTCCAAACCACTGCATTCTGATATCTCTTTCCAAACCACTGCATTCTGATATCTCTTTCCAAACCACTGCATTCTGATATCTCTGTCCAAACCACTGCATTCTGATATCTGGGATTCACACCACTGCATTCTGATATCTCAAACCACTGCATTCTGATATCTCTATCCAAACCACTGCATTCTGATATCTCTATTCACACCACTGCATTCTGATATCTCTTTCCAAACCACTGCATTCTGATATCTCTGTCCAAACCACTGTATTCTGATATCTCTATCCAAACCACTGCATTCTGATATCTCTATTCACACCACTGCATTCTGATATCTCTTTCCAAACCACTGCATTCTGATATCTCTTTCCAAACCACTGTATTCTGATATCTCTTTCCAAACCACTGCATTCTGATATCTCTTTCCAAACCATTGCATTCTGATATCTCTTTCCAAACCACTGCATTCTGATATCTCTTTCCAAACCATTGCATTCTGATATCTCTTTCCAAACCACTGTATTCTGATATCTCTATCCAAACCACTGCATTCTGATATCTCTATTCACACCACTGCATTCTGATATCTCTATCCAAACCACGGCATTCTGATATCTCTATCCAAACCACTGCATTCTGATATCTCTATCCAAACCACTGCATTCTGATATCTCTATCCAAACCACTGTATTCTGATATCTCTATCCAAACCACTGCATTCTGATATCTCTATCCAAACCACTGCATTCTGATATCTCTATCCAAACCACTGCATTCTGATATCTCTATTCACACCACTGCATTCTGATATCTCTATCCAAACCACTGTATTCTGATATCTCTATCCAAACCACTGCATTCTGATATCTCTTTCCAAACCACTGCATTCTGATATCTCTATCCAAACCACTGCATTCTGATATCTCTTTCCAAACCACTGCATTCTGATATCTCTATCCAAACCACTGCATTCTGATATCTCTATTCACACCACTGCATTCTGATATCTCTATTCACACCACTGCATTCTGATATCTCTATCCAAACCACTGTATTCTGATATCTCTATCCAAACCACTGCATTCTGATATCTCTTTCCAAACCACTGCATTCTGATATCTCTATTCACACCACTGCATTCTGATATCTCTTTCCAAACCACTGTATTCTGATATCTCTATCCAAACCACTGCATTCTGATATCTCTATCCAAACCACTGCATTCTGATATCTCTATTCACACCACTGCATTCTGATATCTCTATCCAAACCACTGCATTCTGATATCTCTATCCAAACCACTGCATTCTGATATCTCTATCCAAACCACTGCATTCTGATATCTCTATCCAAACCACTGCATTCTGATATCTCTATCCAAACCACTGTATTCTGATATCTCTATCCAAACCACTGCATTCTGATATCTCTATCCAAACCACTGCATTCTGATATCTCTATCCAAACCACTGTATTCTGATATCTCTTTCCAAACCACTGCATTCTGATATCTCTATCCAAACCACTGCATTCTGATATCTCTATTCACACCACTGCATTCTGATATCTCTATCCAAACCACTGTATTCTGATATCTCTATCCAAACCACTGCATTCTGATATCTCTTTCCAAACCACTGCATTCTGATATCTCTATCCAAACCACTGCATTCTGATATCTCTATTCACACCACTGCATTCTGATATCTCTTTCCAAACCACTGTATTCTGATATCTCTATCCAAACCACTGCATTCTGATATCTCTTTTCACACCACTGTATTCTGATATCTCTATCCAAACCACTGTATTCTGATATCTCTATCCAAACCACTGCATTCTGATATCTCTATCCAAACCACTGCATTCTGATATCTCTTTCCAAACCACTGCATTCTGATATCTCTATCCAAACCACTGTATTCTGATATCTCTATCCAAACCACTGCATTCTGATATCTCTTTCCAAACCACTGCATTCTGATATCTCTATCCAAACCACTGCATTCTGATATCTCTTTCCAAACCACTGTATTCTGATATCTCCATCCAAACCACTGCATTCTGATATCTCTATTCACACCACTGTATTATGATATCTCGATCCAAAAACAGAAATGCAGCTCCTCTACTCCTCCTCATCCTCCCTCCCCTTTCCTCCTCCACCCTCCCCTAACATCATCCCTCCCCTAACCTTATCCTCCCCTAACCTCCTCCCTCCTCCCATATCCTCATCCCTCCCCTAACCTCATCCTCCTCCCTCTCCTTTCCTCCTCCCTCCCCTAACCTCATCCCTCCCCTAACCTCATCCTCCTCCCTCCCCTATCATCATCCCTCCCCTAACCTCCCTCCTCCCCAAACCTACTCATCCTCTCTCCCTGATCCTCCTCCTCCCTCCCTACCCCTCCCTCTCCTATGCTAATCACCCTCCCTCTCCTAATCCCTCCCCTAACCGCCTCCCCCTAGCTTCCTCCTCCCTCCCCATCCTCCTCCTCCTCCCCTATCCTCCTCCCTCCCTTCCTCCCCTCACCTCCTCCAACTCCAACTCCAACCTCCCATAACCTCATCCTCCTCCCTCCCCTAACCTCATCCTCTAACCTACTCCTCCTCCTCCCTCCCTCCCCTATCCTCATCCTCCTCCCTCCCTAACCTCCTTCTCCTCCCTCCCCTAACCTCCTCTTCCCTCGCCTAACCTCCTCCCGACCCTAACCCTCTCCTCCCCCCCCTGCCCTCCTCCTCCTCCCTCCCATAACAACCTCTTCCCCCTCCCCTATCCTCCTCCCTCCTCTAACCTCCTCACTCCTTCCCTCCCCTCCTCCTCTCCTAACCTCCTCACTCCTTCTCTCACCTAACCTCCTCCTCCCCTAACCTCCTCCTCCTCCCTCCCCTATCCTGCTCCTCCCTTCCCTAACATCCTCCCTCCCCTAACCCCCTCCTCCCTACCCCAGCATATTCCCCCTCCCCTAGCCTTGTCCTCCCTCCCTAACCTCCTTCCTCCTCCCTCCCCTAACCTCATAATCCTCCCTCCCGAAACCTACTCCCTCCCTAACCTCATCCTCCTCCCTCCCTAACCTCCTCTTCCCTCCCCTAACCTCCTCCTCCCGACCCTAACCCTCTCCTCCCTCCCCTGCCCTCCTCCTCCTCCCTCCCCTAACAACCTCTTCCCCCTCCCCTATCCTCCTCTCCTCTAACCTCCTCACTCCTTCCCTCCCCTCCTCTTCTCCTAACCTCCCTCACTCCTTCTCTCACCTAACCTACTCCTCCCTAACCTCCTCCTCCTCCCTCCACTATCCTGCTACTCCCTCCCCTAACATCCTCCCTCCCCTAACCCCCTCCTCCCTACCCCAGCATATTCCCCCTCCCCTAGCCGTGTCCTCCCTCCCCTAACCTTCTCCTCCCTTCCCTTACCTAATCCCCCTCCCCTTACGTCCTCACCCCTCCGCTAACCTCCTCCTCCCTCCCCTATCCTCCTCCTCCCTCCCCTAACCTCATCCTCCTCCCTCCCCTATCCTCCTCGTCCCTCCCCTAACCTCCATTCTCCCCTAACGTCCTCCTCCCTCCCCTATCCTCCTCCTCCTCCCCTAACCTCCCCTTACCATAACCTCATCCCTCCCTTAACCTCTTCCCTCCCTAGCTCACCCTCCCTCCCCTATCCTCCTCCTCCATCCCCTAACCTCATCCTCCTCCCTCCCCTATCCCTCCTCATCCCTCCCCTAACCTCCATTCTCCCCTATCCTCCTCCTCCCACCATTCCCCTCCCTCCCCCTAACCTTCTCATCCTCCCTCCTCTAACCTCCTCATCCTCCCTCCCCTTTCCTCCTCCTCCCTCCCCTATGCTCATCTGCCTCCCTCCCCTAACATCATCCCTCCCCTAACCTTATCCTCCCCTATATTCCTCCCTCCTCCCCTATCCTCATCCCTCCCCTAACCTCATCCTCCTCCCTCCCCTTTCCTCCTCCCTCCCCTAACCTCATCCCTCCCCTAACCTCATCCCTCCCCTACCTCATCCTCCTTCCTCCCCTATCCTCATCCCTCCCCTAACCTCCTCCTCCCCAAACCTCCTCATCCTCTCTCTCCCGATCCTCCTCCTCCCTCCCTACCCCTCCCTCTCCTATGCTAATCACCCTCCCTCTCCTAATCCCTCCCCTAACCACCTCCCCCTAGCTTCCTCCTCCCTCCCCCATTCTCTCCTCCTCCCCTATCCTCCTCCTTCCCTTCCTCCCCTCACCTCCTCCAACTCCAACCTCCTCCCTCCCATAACCTCATCCTCCTCCCTCCCTAACCTCATCCTCTAACCTACTCCTCCTCCTCCCTCCCTCCCCTAACCTCATAATCCTCCCTCCCCAAACCTACTCCCTCCCCTAACCTCATCCTCCTCCCTCCCCTATCCTCATCCTCCTCACCTCCCCTAACCTCCTTCTCCTCCCTCCCCTGCCCTCCTCCTCCTCCCGACCCTAACAACCTCTTCCCCTCCCCTATCCTCCTCCCTCCTCTAACCTCCTCACTCCTTCCCTCCCCCCTCCTCCTCTCCTAACCTCCTCACTCCTTCTCTCACCTAACCTCCTCCTCCCCTAACCTCCTCCCTCCCCTATCCTGCTCCTCCCTCCCCTAACCCCTCCTCCCTACCCCAGCATATTCCCCCTCCCTAGCCTTGTCCTCCCTCCCTAACCTTCTCCTCCCTTCCCTTACCTAATCCCCCACCCCTTACCTCCTCACCCCTCCGCTAACCTCCTCCTCCCTCCCCTACCCTCCTCCTCCCTCCCCTAACCTCATCCTCCTCCCTCCCCTATCCTCCTCGTCCCTCCCCTAACCTCCATTCTCCCCTAACGTCCTCCTCCCTCCCCTATCCTCCTCCTCCCTCCCCTAACCTCCCCTTACCCTAACCTCATCCCTCCCTTAACCTCTTCCTCCCTAGCTCATCCTCCCTCCCCTATCCTCCTCCTCCATCCCCTAACCTCATCCTCCTCCCTCCCCTATCCTCCTCATCCCTCCCTAACCTCCATTCTCCCCTATCCTCCTCCTCCCACCATTCCCCTCCCTCCCCTAACCTTCTCATCCTCCCTCCTCTAACCTCCTCATCCTCCCTCCCCTTTCCTCCTCCTCCCTCCCCTATGCTCATCTGCCTCCCTCCCCTAACATCATCCCTCCCCTAACCTTATCCTCCCCTAACCTCCTCCCTCCTCCCTATCCTCATCCCTCCCCTAACCTCATCCTCCTCCCTCCCCTTTCCTCCTCCCTCCCCTAACATCATCCCTCCCCTAACCTCATCCCTCCCCTACCTCATCCTCTTCCCTCCCCTATCCTCATCCCTCCCCTAACCTCCTCCTCCCCAAACCTCCTCATCCTCTCTCCCCGATCCTCCTCCTCCCTCCCTACCCTCCTCCCTCTCCTATGCTAATCACCCTCCCTCTCCTAATCCCTACCCTAACCGCCTCCCCCTAGCTTCCTCCTCCCTTCCCCATCCTCCTCCTCCCCTATCCTCCTCCCTCCCTTCCTCCCCTCACCTCCTCCAACTCCAACCTCCTCCCTCCCATAACCTCATCCTCCTCCCTCCCCTAACCTCATCCTCTAACCTACTCCTCCTCCTCCCTCCCTCCCCTAACCTCATAATCCTCCCTCCCCAAACCTACTCCCTCCCCTAACCTCATCCTCCTCCCTCCCCTATCCTCATCCTCCTCCCTCCCTAACCTCCTTCTCCTCCCTCCCCTATCCTCCTCTTCCCTCCCCTAACCTCCTCCTCCCTCCCCTAACCCTCTCCTCCCTCCCCTGCCCTCCTCCCTCCCCTAACAACCTCTTCCCCCTCCCCTATCCTCCTCCCTCCTCTAACCTCCTCACTCCTTCCCTCCCCTCCTCCTCTCCTAACCTCCTCACTCCTTCTCTCACCTAACCTACTCCCTCCCCGAACCTCCCTATCCTGCTCCTCCCTCCCCTAACATCCTCCCTCCCCTAACCCCCTCCTCCCTACCCCAGCATATTCCCCCTCCCCTAGCCTTGTCCTCCCTCCCCTAACCTCCTTCCTCCTCCCTCCCCTAACCTCATAATCCTCCCTCCCCAAACCTACTCCCTCCCCTAACCTCCTTCTCCTCCCTCCCCTAACCTCCTCTTCCCTCGCCTAACCTCCTCCTCCCGACCCTAACCCTCTCCTCCCTCCCCTGCCCTCCTCCTCCTCCTCCCTCCCCTAACAACCTCTTCCCCTCCCCTATCGTCCTCCCTCCTCTAACCTCACTCCTTCCCTCCCCTCCTCCTCTCCTAACCTCCTCACTCCTTCTCTCACCTAACCTCCTCCTCCCCTAACCTCCTCCTCCCTCCCTCCCCTATCCTGCTCCTCCCTCCCCTAACATCCTCCCTCCCCTAACCCCCTCCTCCCTACCCCAGCATATTCCCCCTCCCCTAGCCTTCTCCTCCCTCCCTAACCTCCTTCCTCCTCCCTCCCCTCCTGCTCCTCACTCTACTAACCTCCTCATCCCTCCCCTAACCTCCTCAATCTCCCTTCCCTTTCTTCCTGCTCCCTCCCTTAACCTCCTCCTCCTCCTCCCTCCACTAACCTCCTCCTTCTCCCTCCAATTACCTCCTCCCTCCACTAACCTCCTCCTTCTCCCTCCAATTACCTCCTCCTCCCTAACCTCCTCATCCTCCCTTCCCTTTCTTCCTCTTCCCTCCCTCCCTAACCTCCTCCTCCCCTCCGCTAACCTCCTCCTCCTCCCTCTACTAACCTCCTCCTCCTCCCTCCACTAACCTCATCCTCCTCCCTCTACTAACCTCCACCTCCCTAATCTCCTCCTCCACCCTCCCCTAACCTCCTCCTCCTCCTCCCTCCCCTAACCTCCTCCTCCTCCCTCCACTAACCTCCTCCTCCCCTAATCTCCTCCTCCTCCCTCCCCTAACCTCCTCCTCCTTCCTCCCCTAATCTCTTCCTTCTCCCTCCCCTAACCCTCCTCCTCCCCCTCCACTAACATCCTCCTCCCCTAATATCCTCCTCCTCCTTCCCTCCCCTCCCCTCCTCCCCCTCCCCTACCATCATCCCCTCTCCCCTATCCTCCCCCTCCCCGCACAAACCTCCTCCTCCTCCCTCCCCTACCCTCCTCCTCCTCCCTCCACTAACCTCCTCCTTCCTCCCCTGTCCTCATTATCGTCCCTCTCCTATCCTCCTCCTTCCCTCTACTATCCTCCTCCCCCTTCTCCTAACCTCCTCTCTCATTAACCTCCTCTTCCCCTAACCTCCTCCCGCTCTCAACTAACCTCCTCCTCCCTCCCTCCCTCGCCTATCCTCCTCCTTCCTCTCTCCCTCCCTCTCCTCCTTCCCTCTCCCCTAACCTCCTCCATCCCTAACCTCCTCCGTCCCCTAAACTCCTCCTCCCCTAACCTCCCTTTCCTCTCCTTCCTCCCTCCCTCCCTCCCTTCTCTCTGGCATCCATCCCACCATCCATCCCTCCATCCATCCCTCCATCATTCCCAAGCCTACTTGAAGGTAATATCACTCACTGTTGCCCCTAGTGACCGGTTTCAAATGCATTTCCCAGCGTCCTCGGGACATGGATAGACGTCCAATTTCAAAGTCACTCTTGAGCGATCTGCCTCTCCCTCTTTCCCTCTGTAGTAAATCTGAAGGGGCCTATACCAGTTTTACAGGAACAGCATCTTATTAAATGGTTGATTTCAGATGGCAGACTGTGAATGTTTTAAATTAACTTTATTGATCTGTGAGTGGGTCTGTGTGTGCATGTGTGTGTGCATGTGTGTCTTTCTCTCCGTGTGTGTGTGTGTGTGTGTGGGTGGGGGGTAGATTTACACCTCCACCATTAAAGAGGAGCTCTAAACCAGGACTGGCTGCTCACCGCCTTTCTCTCTCTCTCTCTCTCTCTCTCTCTCTTCTCTCTCTCTCTCTCCATTACTTTACATTTACGTCATTTAGCAGACGCTCTTATCCAGAGCGACTTACAAATTCACCCATCCTTCATGTTTTTCTTTATATTTAGAATCGTGATGCCACAGAGAGAGACAGAGACAAGGAGAAAGAAAGACAGACAGAAAAATAGACAAAAAGACCAACAGAAAGCATCACACACAGATTAGCGAGGAAGAGAGGCTACATATTCATTCAAATACTCTAACAGAAATAAAAGGTTTCACAGCCCAGGGTTAGGAGATAAGAAGGGAGGAGAAGAGAAGAGGAATGGAGAAGGCAGGGGATAAGAGGAGGGATAGGAGGAGAAGAGGGAAGGGAGGAAGGACTAATAACCCACGATATCAGTGTGAGGCAGCAGGGCCTGTGTCCTCTTCATGACATCACTCTCTGAGTATGAAGCTTCCCATAAACCCCTCTTTTCCCTGGGGTCTCCCAACCATGACATCAGGGGAGGAGAGAGAGAGAGAGAGAGAAGGGTGGGTTGAGGGACTGGTAACCCAGAGATAGATTAGATAGAGGGATGGAAGATGTTTGTCTTCTTCTACATTTGAGTAATGGAAGGAACAACCAATCAACTCAAGCTCCTTTTCTATTTATCTCACACACAAAGAACTCTCTGTACATAAACGCCCTCAGGCTGCAAGGCTGGAAACTCTCTCTTTTCCCACTGAGACCACTGGACTGTCAATCACAGCCATCACATCAGTCCTGCTAGCAGGGTGGAGGTAGAGGAGGCATAGACAGGAACTGGAGGTAGAGGAGGCATAGACAGGATCTGGAGGGATGAGGAGGTATAGACAGGAACTGGAGGGTAGAGGTAGAGGAGGTTTAGAGAGGAACTGGAGGTACAGGAGGTATAGACAGGAACTGGAGGTAGAGGAGGTATAGACAGGAACTGGAGGTAGAGGAGGCATAGACAGAATCTGGAGGGATGAGGAGGTATAGACAGGATCTGGAGGGATGAGGAGGTATAGACAGGAACTGGAGGGTGGAGGAGGTATAGACAGGAACTGGAGGGTAGAGGAGGTATAGACAGGAACTGGAGGTAGAGGAGGTATAGACAGGAACTGGAGGTAGAGGAGGCATAGACAGAATCTGGAGGGATGAGGAGGTATAGACAGGAACTGGAGGGTAGAGGTAGAGGAGGTTTAGACAGGAACTGGAGGGATTAGGAGGTATAGACAGGAACTGGAGGTACAGGAGGTATAGACAGGAACTGGAGGTAGAGGAGGCATAGACAGAATCTGGAGGGATGAGGAGGTATAGACAGGATCTGGAGGGATGAGGGAGGTATAGACAGGAACTGGAGGGTGGAGGAGGTATAGACAGGAACTGGAGGTAGAGGAGGTATAGACAGGAACTGGAGGGTAGAGGAGGTATAGACAGGAACTGGAGGCAGAGGAGGTATAGACAGGAACTGGAGGTAGAGGAGGTATAGACAGGAACTGGAGGTAGAGGAGGTATGGGCAGGAACGGGAGGTAGAAGAGGTATAGACAGGAACTGGAGGGATGAGGAGGTATAGACAGGAACTGGAGGTAGAGGAGGTATAGACAGGAACTGGAGGGTGGAGGAGGTATAGACAGGAACTGGAGGGTACAGGTAGAGGAGGTGTAAACAGGAACGGGAGGGTAGAAGAGGTATAGACAGGATCTGGAGGGATGAGGAGAACTATAGACAGGAACTGGAGGTAGAGGAGGTATAGGACAGGAAGGTATGGGCAGGAGGTAGAGGAGGTATGGGCAGGAACTGGAGGTAGAGGAGGTATGGGCAGGAACTGGAAGTAGAGGAGGTATAGACAGGAACTGGAGGTAGAGGAGGCATAGACAGGAACTGGAGGTAGAGGAGGCATAGACAGGATCTGGAGGGATGAGGAGGTATAGACAGGAACTGGAGGGTAGAGGTAGAGGAGGTTTAGAGAGGAACTGGAGGTACAGGAGGTATAGACAGGAACTGGAGGTAGAGGAGGTATAGACAGGAACTGGAGGTAGAGGAGGCATAGACAGAATCTGGAGGGATGAGGAGGTATAGACAGGATCTGGAGGGATGAGGAGGTATAGACAGGAACTGGAGGGTGGAGGAGGTATAGACAGGAACTGGAGGGTAGAGGAGGTATAGACAGGAACTGGAGGTAGAGGAGGTATAGACAGGAACTGGAGGTAGAGGAGGCATAGACAGAATCTGGAGGGATGAGGAGGTATAGACAGGAACTGGAGGGTAGAGGTAGAGGAGGTTTAGACAGGAACTGGAGGGATTAGGAGGTATAGACAGGAACTGGAGGTACAGGAGGTATAGACAGGAACTGGAGGTAGAGGAGGCATAGACAGAATCTGGAGGGATGAGGAGGTATAGACAGGATCTGGAGGGATGAGGAGGTATAGACAGGAACTGGAGGGTGGAGGAGGTATAGACAGGAACTGGAGGTAGAGGAGGTATAGACAGGAACTGGAGGGTAGAGGAGGTATAGACAGGAACTGGAGGCAGAGGAGGTATAGACAGGAACTGGAGGTAGAGGAGGTATAGACAGGAACTGGAGGTAGAGGAGGTATGGGCAGGAACGGGAGGTAGAAGAGGTATAGACAGGAACTGGAGGGATGAGGAGGTATAGACAGGAACTGGAGGTAGAGGAGGTATAGACAGGAACTGGAGGGTGGAGGAGGTATAGACAGGAACTGGAGGGTACAGGTAGAGGAGGTGTAAACAGGAACGGGAGGGTAGAAGAGGTATAGACAGGATCTGGAGGGATGAGGAGGTATAGACAGGAACTGGAGGTAGAGGAGGTATAGACAGGAACGGGAGGTAGAGGAGGTATGGGCAGGAACGGGAGGTAGAGGAGGTATGGGCAGGAACTGGAAGTAGAGGAGGTATAGACAGGAACTGGAGGTAGAGGAGGTATGGGCAGGAACGGGAGGTAGAAGAGGTATAGACAGGAACTGGAGGGATGAGGAGGTATAGAGAGGAACTGGAGGTAGAGGAGGTATAGACAGGAACTGGAGGTAGAGGAGGTCTAGACAGGAACTGGAGGTAGAGGAGGTATAGACAGGAACTGGAGGGATGAGGAGGTATAGACAGGAACTGGAGGTAGAGGAGGTATAGACAGGAACTGGAGGTAGAGGAGGTATGGGCAGGAACTGGAGGGTAGAGGAGGTATAGACAGGAACTGGAGGTAGAGGAGGTATGGGCAGGAACTGGAGGTAGAGGAGGTATAGACAGGAACTGGAGGTAGAGGAGGTATGGGCAGGAACGGGAGGTAGGAGAGGTATAGACAGGAACTGGAGGCAGAGGAGGTATAGACAGGAACTGGAGGTAGAGGATGTATAGACAGGAACTGGAGGGTAGAGGAGGTATAGACACGAACTGGAGGTAGAAGAGGTATAGACAGGAACTGGAGGTAGAGGAGGTATAGACAGGAACTGGAGGCAGAGGAGGTATAGACAGGAACTGGAGGTAGAGGATGTATAGACAGGAACTGGAGGGTAGAGGAGGTATAGACACGAACTGGAGGGTACAGGTAGAGGAGGTATAGACAGGAACTGGAGGGTAGAGGAGGTATAGACAGGAACTGGATGGTATAGGTTCCTGTCTAATGAGATTCACTGGAGAATTTTCACGCGCACACGCACCCCACGGCTGTGTGACGAATCAGATATCTCTGTTATTTACTCTACCTCCCAAAACCAGACCAGTAACTACACTGCTGACCGTAGAGTACCAGAGAACACAGAGAGCCTAATGCAGCTAGGCCATTTCCTGTGAGCTCTGAGCACACACACACACACACACCCCCCTCTATTAGTTTCATGTGTGAGTTGAGCCCAGACTCTAAGGGAACTATTTCATGACTGCATCATTAGACCAATAACAACCTCACATTAATCTCACTACCACACCACCTCCCATTACTGCTACACATTCTCATTCTCCATTATTTCACCTCACAGTAACATTGCTCTTCCTCTCTTATTTCTAACCAACTACTTAGGATTTGATTTGTCATCTATTAGAATCAGTTTGGGGCGGCAGGGTAGCCTAGTGGTTAGAGCGTTGGACTAGTAACCGAAAGGTTGCAAGTTCGAATCCCCGAGCTGACAAGGTACAAATCTGTCGTTCTGCCCCTGAACCAGTATCTCTCCTGCCCCTGAACAGGCAGTTAACCCACTGTTCCTAGGCCGTCATTGAAAATAATAATTTGTTCTTAACTGACTTGCCTAGTAAAATAAAGGTCAAATAAAAATAAATTAAGAAAGACTGGAGAGAAGGATGGGAGAGAGAGGATGGGACAGAGAGGGAGAGAGAGATGGGAGAGAGAGGGATGCGAGAGCAACAGAGAGAAGGATGGGAGAGAGAGAATGGGAGAGAAGGAGGGAGAGCAAAGAAGAGAGGGAGAGAAAGATAATGATCCCATACCAAAGAGGGCCTACAGCAGCACCTAGATCTTCTGCACAGATTCTGTCCCACCTGGGCCCTGACAGTAAATCTCAATAAGACTAAAATAATGGCATTCCAAAAAAGGTACAGTTGCCAGGACCACAAATATAAATTCCATCTAGACACCTGTTGCCCTAGAGCACACAAAAACGTAAACATACCTCGGGCCTAAACATCAGCGCCACAGGTAACTTACACAAATCTGTGAGCGATCTGAGAGACAAGGCAAGAAGGGCCTTCTATGCCATCGAAAGGAATATAAAATTCAACATACCAAATAGGATCTGGCTAAAATTATTGAATCAGTTATAGAACCCATTGCTCTTTATGGTTGTGATGTCTGGGGTCCGCTCACAAACCAAGACTTCACAAAATGGAACAAACACCAAATTGAGACTCTGCATGCAGAATTGCAAAAAATATCCTCCGTGTACAACGTAGAACACCAAATAATGCAGAGCAGAATTAGGCCGACACCCACTAATTCCAAAATCTTCCATAACAAAGCCATCACCTACAGAGAGATGAACCTGGAGAAGAGTCCTCTAAGCAAGTTGGTCCTGGGGCTTTGTTCACAAACACATACACACCCCACAGAGCCCCAGGACAGCAACACAATTAGACCCAACCAAATCATGAGAAAACAAAAAGATAATTACTTGACACATTGGAAAGAATTAACAATACAACTGAGCAAACTAGAATGCTATTTGGCCATAAACAGAGAGGACACAGTGGCAGAACACCTGACCACTCTGACTGACCCTAAACAGAGAGTACACAGTGGCAGAATACCTGACCACTCTGACTGACCCTAAACAGAGAGTACACAGTGGCAGAATACCTGACCACTGTGACTGACCCAAACTTTTTTGACTGTATACAGACTCTATTGAGAAAGGCCGCCGTAGACAGACATGGCTCTCAAGAGAAGGCAGGCTATGTGCACACTGCCCACAAAATGAGCTACACTTCTTAACCTCCTGCCAAATCTATGAACATATTAGAGACACACAAATTTCCCTCAGATTACATAGATCCACAAAGAATTAGAAAACAAACCCGATGTTGATAATCTCGCATATCTACTGGGTGAAATAACATAGCAGCAAGATTTGTGACCTGTTGCTACAAGAAAAGGGCAACCAGTGAAGAACAAACCCCATTGTAAATACAATATGTGTATTTATGTTCCCTTTATACTTGAACTATTTGCACATCATTACAACACTGTATATATATATAATTATGTGTAATGTGTACTGTACATGTATATTGTTTATTTCACTTTTGTTTATTATCTATTTCACTTGCTTTGGCAATGTTAACAGGTTCCCCATGACAAAAAAAAGCCCCTTGAATTGAATTGAGAGAGAGAGAGAGAGAGAGAGAGAGAGAGAGAGAGAGAGAGAGAGAGAGAGAGAGAGACAGAGAGAGAGAGAGACAGAGAGGGAGAGAGACAGAGAGAGAGAGAGAGAGAGAGAGAGAGAGAGAGAGAGAGAGAGAGAGACAGAGAGAGACAGAGGAGAGAGACAGAGAGAGAGAGAGAGACAGAGAGAGAGAGAGAGAGAGAGACAGAGACAGAGACAGAGAGAGACAGAGAGAGAGAGAGAGAAAGACAGAGAGAGAGAGAGAAGAAAGAGAGAGAGAGAGAGACAGAGACAGAGACAGAGAGAGAGAGAGAGAGAGAGAGAGAGAGAGAGAGAGAGAGAGACAGAGACAGAGAGAGAGAGACAGAGAGAGAGAGAGAGACAGAGAGAGAGAGACAGAGAGAGAGAGAGAGAGAGAGAGAGAGAGAGAGAGAGAGAGAGAGAGAGAGAGAGAGAGAGAGAGACAGAGAGAGAGAGAGAGAGAGAGAGAGAGAGAGACAGAGACAGAGAGGGAGGGAGACAGAGAGGGAGAGATAGAGTGCCTCCCCTGCATCAAGGACCTCGTCAGGACAGTCACACATATAAGGCTGTAAGCAGAGCAACAGTCCCAAACCCCACTATTATACCCACCCCATCCTGTGACCTACGATCTATGTATCAGATGCTCAACATGCTCTGCTCACACCTACTGTGATGGTCCAGGCCTAAACCACACAAGACACTATGGAAGACAAAGCTTTTACTATCTCATACTGGAATATACTAGGCTGCTTTTGGCCTAAAGAGCAGGAACCTGGACTTCAACATAAAAGAAAACTCAAGAAAATGTTTACCTCCTTGTATCAATCATTAAAAACAACAAAAATCATTTAGATTACCCAATAACACAACAATAACTAAATTCAAACCTCAAAATAAAACCAAAGAAGGCAACAAGATAACATCAGAAATGAAAAGCTGAAAAACAGCACACCTGAGGTGCAAAATGCTTAAATTGTTCAACATGAACTTTTGAATGC
This sequence comes from Oncorhynchus nerka, assembly GCF_034236695.1. NCBI lineage: Eukaryota > Metazoa > Chordata > Actinopteri > Salmoniformes > Salmonidae > Oncorhynchus > Oncorhynchus nerka. Next base: position 104,794 of record NW_027039939.1, on the reverse strand, counting down.
TTTCCTGATGTCGGGAAACAGGGGCTCATCTACACAAATGTGGAGACAAATCAGACCCCAATAAATACCATGGAATCTGTATAAAGATCAACTTGGTTTTCAGCATTTTGATTTCAAGAATTCAAACCTTTCTTCAAGAAATAAAGTAATAAGTAAATGTGAACAATCACATTTTTATTTATAATGGGTTTGTCCCCTGTAATTGCTTTGGAATAGTAGGTAGATTGGAGACAGGATGCTGGGTGGGGTATTATACGTTTCTCCATTCATTGACCGCTGGGATTTCCTTCTTTCTAAGTATCTCTGGATTTAACAACATACAGTTGAAATCGGAAGTTTACATACACTTAGGTTGGAGTCATCAAAACTAGTTTTTCAACCACTGCACACATTTCTTGTTAACAAACTATAGTTTTGGCAAGTCGGTTAGGACATCTACTTTGTGCATGACACAAGTAAAGTTTCCAACAATTGTTTACAGACAGATTATTTCACTTTTAATTTACTGTATCACAATTCCAGTGGGTCAGAAGTTTACATATGACTTTTCCTTTAAACAGCTTGGATTACTCAAGAAAATGATGTCATGGCTTTAGAAGCTTCTGATAGGCTAATATACAAAATTTGAGTCAATTGGAGGTGTACCTGTGGATGTATTTCAAGGCCTACCTTCAAACTCAGTGCCTCTTTGCTTGACATCATGGGAAAATCAAAAGAAATTTGCCAAGAGCTCAGAAAAGAAATTGTAGACCTCCACAAGTCTGGTTCATCCTTGGAAGCAATTTCCAAACGCCTGAAGGTACCATGTTCATCTGTACAAACAATAGTATGCAAGTATAATCACCATGGGACCACGCAGCCATACCGCTCAAGAAGGAGATGCGTTCTGTCTCCTAGAGATTAACGTACTTTGGTGTGAAAAGTGCAAATCAGTCCCAGAATAACGGCAAAATACCTTGTGAAGATGCTGGAGGAAACAGGTACAAAAGTATCTATATCCACAGTAAAACGAGTCCTATATCGACATAACCTGAAAGGCCGCTCAGCAAGGAAGAAGCCACTGCTCCAAAATCGCCATAAATAAGCCAGACTACGGTTTGCAACTGCACATGGGGACAAAGACCTTACTTTTTGGAGAAATGTCCTCTGGTCTGATGAAACAAAAATAGAACTGTTTAACCATAATGCCCATCATTATGTTTGGAGGAAAAAGGGGGAGGCTTGCAAGCCGAAGAACACCATCCCAACCATGAAGCACAGGGGTGGCAGCATCATGTTGTGGGGGTGCTTTGCTGTAGGAGGGACTGGTGCACTTCACAAAATACATGGCATCATGAGAAAGACAAATTCTGTGGATATATTGAAGCAACATCTCAAGATATCAGTCAGGAAGATAAAGCTAGGTCACAAATGGGTCTTCCAAATGGACAATGACCCCAAGCATATGTCCAAAGTTATGTAAAAATGGCTTTAAGGACAACAAAGTCAAGGTATTGGAGTGGCCATCACAAATCCCTGACATCAATCCTATAGAAAATGTGTGGGCAGAACTGAAAAAGCATGTGCGAGCAAGGAGGCCAACAAACCTGATTCAGTTCCACAAGCTCTGTCAGGAGGAATGGGCCAAAATTCACCCAACTTATTATGGAGGCTTGTGGAAGGCTAACTAAAATGTTTGACCCAAGTTAAACAATTTAAAGGCAATGCTACCGAATACTAATTGAGTGTATGTCAACTTTTGACCCACTGGGAATGTGATGAAAGAAATAAAAGCAGAAATAAATCATTCTCTACTATTATTCTGAAATTTCACATTCTTAAAATAAAGTGGTGATCCTAACTGACCTAAAACAGGGAATTTTTACTAGGATTAAATGTCAGGAATTGTGAAAAACTGAGTTTAAATGTATTTGGCTAAGGTGTATGTAAACTTCCGGCTTAAACTTTATATAAACCTTACCCACACTAATTAATAAACACGTCCACCAAAAATAAGAGGACAAAATCTTTAGTTTATTGACTTTAACCTCAAAGCATTTGATTATTTTTATTTGCCATGAAGGTCCAAATTCTCCGAAGCTTGTCTTAATAAAATGTATTTATACGTAAAACAAGTAATAAATAATAATAATAAATAAAAAACATTGAGGTGTGAGACAAGGCTGTAGTTTGAGTCCAAACCTATTCAATAAATCTATCAATGAATTAGCAGACAAGTTGGACTATTCTGCAGGCCTAAGACTTGCACTATTTGACACAGGGGTAAAATACCTGCTGATGATTTGGTTATTCTTTAACCAACCAACAAGGTCTTTAACAGGTCTTCAACAGAACCTTAACATTCTAGAGGAATATTGCCATAATTGGGCACTGGTAGTACATTTAGATGAGAGAAAGCGAGAGCGAGAGAGAGAGAGAGAGAGAGAGAGACGGGGAGAGGGAGAGACGGACGGAGAAGAGGAGAGAGAGAGAGAGAGAGAGAGGAGAGAGGAGAGAGAGAGACAGGGAGAGAGAGAGACAGAGAGAGAGAGAGAGAGAGAGAGAGAGAGAGAGAGAGAGGGAGAGAGAGAGAGAGAGAGAAAGCAAGAGGGAGAGCGAAGGAGAGAGAAAAGTGAGACGTAGCGCTGAAAGGGTCGTTAAGGCTGTGACAGATCTTGGCGTGAAGTGAGACAGGATTACCGTGGTAACGACAGCCTATTACAATGGGAATGGTGAGTATTGTTGCCGACAGCGACAGACACATGAGGGTAACATATGTCGCTGGGTGTGTGTGTGTGTGTGTGTGTGTGTGTGTGTGTGTGTGTGTGTGTGTGTGTGTGTGTGTGTGTGTGTGTGTGTGTGTGTGTGTGTGTGTGTGTGTGTGTGTGTGTGTGTGTGTACTCATTAGTGCTGTGTTGGTGCAGACTAGCTCCAGTTCCAGTAGTTAAATGCCTTTGAACTTTTAATAGAACCCTGAAACCCAACCAGGCCTTAAAACACAGAGCGAGAGAGACCCAACCAGGCCTTAAGACACAGAGAGAGAGATATTCTCATCCTGAAATAGACAAGGTCTGAGGTCATCTGCCTTCGGCCTAAACAGCAGAAACCTGGACTTCATCAAATACATTGGAATTACAGACATTGCCATCCTACAGGAAACATGGTATAAAGGAGATGGACCCACTGGTTGCCCTCTAGGTTACAGAGAGCTGGTCGTCCCATCCACCACACTACCAGGTGGGTGGTATAGAGGATATGGACCCACTGGTTGCCCTCTAGGTTTCAGAGAGCTGGTAGTCCCATCCACCACACTACCAGGTGGGTGGTATAGAGGAGACAGACCCACTGGTTACCCTCTAGGTTACAGAGAGCTGGTAGTCCCATCCACCACACTACCAGGTGGGTGGTATAGAGGAGACAGACCCACTGGTTGTCCTCTAGGTTACAGAGAGCTGGTAGTCCCATCCACCACACTACCAGGTGGGTGGTATAGAGGATATGGACCCACTGGTTGATATGGACCACACACTGGTAGAGGAGACAGACCCACTGCCCTCTAGGTTACAGAGAGCTGGTAGTCCCATCCACCAAACTACCAGGTGGGTGGTATAGAGGAGACGGACCCACTGGTTGTCCGCTTGGTTACAGAGAGCTGGTAGTCCCATCCACCACACTACCAGGTGTGAAACATGGTATAAAGGAGATGGACCCACTCGTTGCCCGCTTGGTTACAGAGAGCTGGTAGTCCCATCCACCAAACTACCAGGTGTGAAACAGGGAAGAGACTCAGGGGGTATGCTAATTTGGTACAGAGCAGACCTAACCCACTCTATTAAATTAGTAAAAAAAGGAACATTATACATCTGGCTAGAAATGAATGAGGAAATTATCTCAACAGAGAAAAATGTCCTCATGTGTGCTACCTATATCCCCCCAATAGAATCCCCACACTTTAACCTTGTAAAATAACACATTTCCATTGAGTGCACACTGTGCACCCCCTAACACATTTATATTACATATGTGGTGTTCGGGTTCACACTCTACCCCAGTCCAGGTGCAAATTGGGGGAAGGACACAACAAATAAATAGCTTTTCATGTGTGGCTCCTTACCACAGTCAATCAGTCTGGCAAAAATAATCTCTCTTCAGAGGGCCTTCAAAAACATTAATTTCAGAGAGAGAAGCTAGTGTGGAAGGAACGTCTTCCACTTTGGAAGATAAGACTCCTCAGAATATGAGGATCATGTCTCTGTTATGTGATCCTCTCTGGAAGAAGAGCAACCAGCCCATCAGCAACCAGCCCCAGGACCAGCCCATCAGCAAACAGTCCCAGGACCAGCCCATCAGCAACCAGTCCCAGGACCAGCCCATCAGCAACCAGTCCCAGGACCAGCCCATCAGCAACCAGTCCCAGGACCAGCCCATCAGCAACCAGTCCCAGGACCAGCCCATCAGCAACCAGTCCCAGGACCAGCCCATCAGCAACCAGTCCCAGGACCAGCCCATCAGCAACCAGTCCCAGGACCAGCCCATCAGCAACCAGTCCCAGGACCAGCCCATCAGCAACCAGCCCCAGGACCAGCCCATCAGCAACCATCCCCAGGACCAGCCCATCAGCAACCAGTACCAGGACCAGCCCGATCAGCAACCAGTCCCAGGACCAGCCCATCAGCAACCAGTACCAGGACAAGCCCATCAGCAACCATCCCCAGGACCAGCCCATCAGCAACCAGTACCAGGACCAGCCCATCAGCAACCAGTACCAGGACCAGCCCATCAGCAACCAGCCCATCAGCAACCAGTACCAGGACCAGCCCATCAGCAACCAGTACCAGGACCAGCCCATCAGCAACCAGTACCAGGACCAGCCCATCAGCAACCAGTACCAGGACCAGCCCGATAGCAAACAGTACCAGGACCAGCCCATCAGCAACCAGTACCAGGACCAGCCCATCAGCAACCAGTACCAGGACCAGCCCATCAGCAACCAGTACCAGGACCAGCCCATCAGCAACCAGTCCCAGGACCAGCCCATCAGCAACCAGTCCCAGGACCAGCCCGTCAGCAACCAGTACCAGGACCAGCCCATCAGCAACCAGTACCAGGACCAGCCCATCAGCAACCAGTCCCAGGACCAGCCCATCAGCAATCAGTCCCAGGACCAGCCCGTCAGCAACCAGTACCAGGACCAGCCCGTCAGCAACCAGTACCAGGACCAGCCCATCAGCAACCAGCCCCAGGACCAGCCCATCAGCAACCAGTACCAGGACCAGCCCATCAGCAACCAGTACCAGGACCAGCCCATCAGCAACCATCCCCAGGACCAGCCCATCAGCAACCATCCCCAGGACCAGCCCATCAGCAACCATCCCCAGGACCAGCCCATCAGCAACCAGTACCAGGACCAGCCCATCAGCAACCATCCCCAGGACCAGCCCATCAGCAACCAGCCCCAGGACCAGCCCATCAGCAACCAGCCCCAGGACCAGCCCATCAGCAACCAGTACCAGGACCAGCCCATCAGCAACCAGTCCCAGGACCAGCCCATCAGCAACCATCCCCAGGACCAGCCCATCAGCAACCAGTACCAGGACCAGCCCGATAGCAAACAGTACCAGGACCAGCCCATCAGCAACCAGTCCCAGGACCAGCCCATCAGCAAACAGTACCAGGACCAGCCCATCAGCAACCAGTACCAGGACCAGCCCATCAGCAACCAGTACCAGGACCAGCCCATCAGCAACCAGTCCCAGGACCAGCCCATCAGCAACCAGCCCATCAGCAACCATCCCCAGGACCAGCCCATCAGCAACCAGTCTCAGGACCAGCCCATCAGCAACCAGTCCCAAGACCAGCCCATCAGCAACCAGTACCAGGACCAGCCCATCAGCAACCAGTCAGCCCAGGACCAGCCCATCAGCAACCAGTCATCAGGACCAGCCCATCAGCAACCAGTCCCAGGACCAGCCCATCAGCAACCAGTACCAGGACCAGGACCAGCCCATCAGCAACCAGCCCCAGGACCAGCCCATCAGCAGGACCAACCAGTACCAGGACCAGCCCATCAGCAACCAGTACCAGGACCAGCCCATCAGCAACCAGTACCAGGACCAGCCCGATAGCAAACAGTACCAGGACCAGCCCATCAGCAACCAGTCCCAGGACCAGCCCATCAGCAACCAGTCCCAGGACCAGCCCGATAGCAAACAGTACCAGGACCAGCCCATCAGCAACCAGTCCCAGGACCAGCCCATCAGCAACCATCCCCAGGACCAGCCCATCAGCAACCATCCCCAGGACCAGCCCATCAGCAACCAGTACCAGGACCAGCCCATCAGCAACCATCCCCAGGACCAGCCCATCAGCAACCATCCCCAGGACCAGCCCATCAGCAACCATCCCCAGGACCAGCCCATCAGCAACCATCCCCAGGACCAGCCCATCAGCAACCAGTACCAGGACCAGCCCATCAGCAACCAGTACATCAGCAACCAGTACCAGGACCAGCCCATCAGCAACCAGTCCCAGGACCAGCCCATCAGCAACCAGCCCATCAGCAACCAGTCCCAGGACCAGCCCATCAGCAACCAGTCCCAGGACCAGCCCATCAGCAACCATCCCCAGGACCAGCCCATCAGCAACCAGTACCAGGACCAGCCCGTCAGCAACCATCCCCAGGACCAGCCCATCAGCAAACAGCCCCAGGACCAGCCCATCAGCAACCAGTACCAGGACCAGCCCATCAGCAACCAGTACCAGGACCAGCCCGATAGCAACCAGTACATCAGTAGCAGGAGGAGAAATATGGATGTCAATTTTCTTTTAATTGAATGATCTTCTTGCCCAAGGACTGAGCCACCACTTTAGACCACTTTAGACCACTTTAGACCACTTTAGAGTTCTTATCCTTGCTGGTGGTTTCAGAACCAATGGCGATTCCACAGAATTCCTTGTGGGATGCAGAAACTGGCAGAGAACCTTTCTGTGAAAGAATATCTCTTGAAAACTTCCACATTATTTCCAGGATTATCTGCTTCCATAACCGAGACACCAGTTCAGCTTGGCGGCAGAAAGACAAGCTAGCTGCAATCAAGGCAGGGCAGAGAGACGAGCTAGCTGTAATCAGGTCAGTGCAGAGAGACAAGCTGTAATCAGGTCAGTGCAGAGAGACAAGCTAGCTGCAATCAGGTCAGTGCAGAGAGACAAGCTAGCTGTAATCAGGTCAGTGCAGAGAGACAAGCTAGCTGCAATCCGGTCAGTGCAGAGAGACAAGCTAGCTGTAATCAGGTCAGTGCAGAGAGACAAGCTAGCTGCAATCAGGTCAGTGCAGAGAGACAAGCTAGCTGTAATCAGGTCAGTGCAGAGAGACAAGCTAGCTACAATCAGGTCAGTGCAGAGAGACAAGCTAGCTGCAATCAGGTCAGTGCAGAGAGACAAACTAGCTGCAATCCGGTCAGTGCAGAGAGTCAAGCGAGCTGCAATCAGGTCAGTGCAGAGAGACAAGCTAGCTGCAATAAGCTCAATGCAGAGAAACAAGCTAGCTGCAATCAGGTCAATGCAGAGAGACAAGCTAGCTGCTATCAGGTCAGTGTAGATAGACAAGCTAGCTGCAATCAGGTCAATGCTGAGAGACAAGCTAGCTGCAATCAGGTCAATGCTGAGAGACAAGCTAGCTGCTATCAGGTCAGTGTAGAGAGACAAGCAATCTGCAATCAATGACTGGAATGAACTGCAATAATCACTGAAGCTGGAGACCCATATTGCACTCAGTAGCTTTAAGCACCAGCTGTCAGAGCAGCTCACAGATCACTACACCTGTACATAGCCCATCTGTAAATAGCCCATCCAACTACCTCATCCCCATACTGTATTTATTTATTTATCTTGCTCCTTTGCACCCCTGTATCTCTACTTGCACATTCACCTTCTGCACATCTATCATTCCCATGTCTAATTTCTATATTGTATTTACTTTGCCACCATGGCCTATTTATTGCCCTACTTCCCTTATCTTACCTCATTTGCACTCACTGAATATAGATATTTATTTTTGTACTGTATTATTGACTGTATGTTTGTTTATTCCATGTGTAACTCTGTGTTGTTGTATGTGTCGAACTGCTTTGCTTTATCTTGGCCGAATCGCAGTTGTAAATGAGAAATTGCTCTCAACTAACCTACCTGGCGAAATAAAGGTGAAATAAAAAATAAAATAAAAATAAATACGGTCAGCATTTGATTGTGAAGTATTCTAGGTCAGGTGAACAAAAGAACTTGAGTTCCTGTACGTTATTACAATCACACCATGAATGGTTAATCATGAAATTTACACCACCACCCTTCTTCCCGGAGAGTTCTTTATTCCTGTCTGTGCAATGTACTGAGACCCCAGCTGGCTGTATGGATGGGGACAGTATATCTGGAGAGAGCCATTAGAGAGTCATTATTCTGTGATGTGTCTCTGGAAGGAGATCCTCGCCCTGAGCTCGTCTACTTTATTGTCCAGAGACAATGTCCAGAGATTTTAGCGAGTAATATACTCGGAATCGATGGATGGTGTGACCGACCTCCTGAGTGGGACTAGTAGTCCACTCCGAATACCTCTTCTATGCCAGAAGAGTCTTGGAGCAACCTCTGTGATAAGTTCAATTGCCCTGGGGGGTACGAACAAAGGATCCAATTCAGGAAAGTCATATTCCTGGTCGTAATACTGGTGAGTTACCGCCGCTCTGATAGCCAAAAGTTATTTCCGGCTGTATGTAATAAAACACAAAAAGCGTTCTGGGCTAATAATGTAAACTCAAAAAACAAAACACTGCAAAGATGCTTAGGAGCTAGAAGCAGAGCATGTCTGTTGGCGCCAACTTTCCATATGTCTATAGGGTAGGCTAGCTTTCTAAGTGACAGATTCTGATTTAGGAAATTCTGTCTTTCTTACGCACATCTTTCCTACGTGGTTCCCTTGTGTGCACTGAATGTAATTCAACAGCTGAAAACACTCCCACTTGCTGGCCAACAGATTTTTCTTGGTGTTTTCATCCATTAGGGTTTTCAGTACATTTATCTTAACCTCTAGTTACTCCCCATCCCGCACGAGGGAGTGTAATCATCGACTGACACTAATTAGCATAACGCAACGGACATAAATATTCCTAGAAAATATTCCTATTAATGAAAATCACAAGTGAAATATATTGAGACACAGCTTAGCCTTTTGTTAATCACCCTGTCATCTCAGATTTTCAAAATATGCTTTACAGCCAAAGCTAGACAAGCATTTGTGTACGTTTATCGATAGCCTAGCATAGCATTTTGTCCAGCTAGCAGCAGGTAACTTGGTCACGGAAATCAGAAAAGCAATCAAATTAAATCGTTTACCTTTGATGAGCTTCGGATGTTTTCACTCACGAGACTCCCAGCTAGATAGCTAATGTTCCTTTTTTCCAAAAATATTATTTTTGTAGGCGAAATAGCTCCGTTTGTTCTTCACGTTTGGCTGAGAAATCGCCCGGAAATTGCAGTCACGAAAACGCAGAAAAATATTCCAAATTAGCTCCATAATATCGATAGAAACATGGCAAACGTTTTTTATAATCAATCCTCAGGGTGTTTGTCAAATATATATTCGATAGTATATCCACCGGGACAATTGGATTTTCAGTAGGACCGATTGGAATAATGGCTACCTCTATATTTTACGCGAGAACACTCTGGGAGCCATCAGGTGACCAGTTGCGCAATTTAGCCGCTTACGGGTTTTCTTCAACATAAATGCGTAAAACTACGTCACAATGCTATAGACACCCTGGGGAATACGGAGAAAAAGTAATCTGGTTGATAGCCCATTCACTGCTCTGTAGGGACGCATTGGAACGCAGCGCTTTCAAAACATGAGGCACTTCCGGCTTGGATTTTTCTCAGGCTTTCGCCTGCAATATCAGTTCTGTTATACTCACAGACAATATATTTTTTTTAAAGCCGAAACCATGACGGCGCTGAAAGAATGATATGCAAACTGGAAACCACAAATCCTGAGGCTGAATTTATTGCAGCTGGTGATTTTAACTTCTTGGATATAGGGGGCGCTATTTACATTTTTGGATGAAAAACGTTCCCGTTTTAAACAAGATATTTTGTCACGAAAAGATGCTCGACTATGCATATAATTGACAGCTTTGGAAAGAAAACACTCTGACGTTTCCAAAACTGCAAAGATATTGTCTGTGAGTGCCACAGAACTGATGTTACAGTGCCACATTTTTTTAAACCGCCTCATGGCAATGACTCCTTATATGGCTGTGGAGGAGCTAGGAGTCAACTTATGTTTTCCACGTTTTCCCCAAGGTGTCTACAGCATTGTGACGTATTTGTAGGCATATCATTGGAATATTGACCATAAGAGACTACATCTACCAGGTGGTCGCTTGGTGTCCTCCGTCGCAATTATTGCGTAATCTCCAGCTGCCGTTGTTTTCCGTTTGCTTCTGATGAGAAACCAACTGCCACGAATGATTTATCATCGAATAGATATGTGAAAAACACCTTGAGGATTGATTCTAAACAACGTTTGCCATGTTTCAGTCGATATTATGGAGTTAATTTGGAAAAAAAATTGGCGTTGTAGTGACTGCATTTTCGTTTTTTTTTCTTAGTCAAACATGATGAACAAAACGGAGCTATTTCTCCTACACAAATAATATTTTTGGAAAAAATGAACATTTGCTATCTAACTGAGAGTCTCGTCATTGAAAACATCCAAAGTTCTTCAAAGGTAAATGATTTTATTTGAATGCTTTTCTTGTTTTTGTGAAAATGTTGCCTGCTGAATGCTAGGCTTAATGCTATGCTAGGCTATCAATACTCTTACACAAATGCTTGTGTAGCTTTGGTAGAAAAGCATATTTTGAAAATCTGAGATGACAGTGATTTGTTAACAAAAGGCTAAGCTTGTGTTTCAACATATTTACTTAATTTCATTTGCGATTTTCATGAATAGGAAACGTTGCGTTATGGTACTGAGCTTGAGGCTATGATTACGCTCCCGGATAAGGGATTGCTCGATGCTAGAGGTTAACAAAGCAAATTTGAGGAAAATGCTATCAACACATTGACTGTAATACTCGCTGGGAAAACACTTGACCACTATCCTCATCTCCAGGATGCCTTCAAAGCCCTGCCCTCCCTTCAGCAAATCAGATCACAACTCCATTTTGCTCCTCCCTTCCTATAGGCAGAAACTCAAACAGGAAGTACCCGTGCTAAGGTCTATTCAACGCTGGTCTGACCAATCGGAATCCATGCATCAAGATAGTTTTGATCGTGGGGACTAGGATATGTTCCTCAGAGAATTACATCGATGTATACATGGACACTGTGACTGAGTTCTTCAGGAAATGTATAGCGGATGTTGTTCCCACCCTTACTATTAAAACTTTGGATAGATGGCATTATTCGCCCTAAACTGAAAGTGCGAACCACCGCATTTAACCATGGCAAGGTGACTGGGAATATGGTTGTATACGACCAGTGTAGTTATTCCATCCTTAAGGCATTCAAACAGGCAAAACATCAGTACAGAGACAAAGTAGAGCCGCAATTCAACGGCACAGATATGGGACATATGTGGCAGGTTCTACAGACAATCACGGATTACACAGGGGAAAACCAGACACGTCGCGGACACCAATGTTTTGCTCCCAGACAAGCTAAACACCTTCTTCGTCTGCTTTGAGGATAACACGGTGCCATCTATGCTGCTCGCTCCCAAGGACTGTGGGCTCTCGTTCTCCATGGCCGGCTCAGATGTTAACCCTCACAAGGCTGCTGGCCCAGACAGGATCCCTATCTGCGTCCTCAGAGCACAGACCCCTGGCTGGAGTGTTTACATATGCTATCTCTCCCTATCCCAGTCTGCTGTTCTCATTTGCTTCAATATGTCCACCATCGTTCCTGTACACAAAGAAAGTAAAGGTAACTGAACTAAATTGCTATCGCCCCGTAGCACTCACTTCTGTCATCATGAAGTGCTTTGAGAAGCTAGTCAAGGATAATTTAACCTCTACCTTACCTGTCACCCTAGACCCACTTTAATTTGCTTACTGCCCTAATAGATCCACAGAAGATGCAATTGCCATCGCACTGCACACTGCCCTATCCCATCTGGACATGTAAGAATGCTGTTCATTGACTACAGATCCGCCTTCAATAGCACAGTACCCTCCAAGCTCATCATCAAACTCGGGGCCCTGGGTCTGAACCCCAGTCCCTGGCCCTTGACTTCCTGACGGGCCACCCCCAGGTGAAGGCAGGAAACAACACGTCCACTTCACTGATCCTCAACATAGGGGCCCCACATGGGTGCGTGCTCAGCCCCCTCTTGTACTCCCTGTTCACCCATGACTGCGTGGCCACACGCACACCTCCAACTCAATCATCAAGTTTGCAGATGACACAACAGTAGTAGGCTTGATTACCAATGATGACAGGGAGGAAGTGAGGCCTCTGGGAGCGTGGTGCCTGGAAAACAACCTGTCGCTCAACATCAACAAAACAAAGGAGATAATCGTGGACTTCAGGAAACAGCAGAGAGTGCACCCCCCTATCTACATAGACGGGACCGCAGTGGAGAAGGTGTAAAGTTTCAAGTTCCTCGGGCATACACATCACTGAAAATCTGAAATGGACCACCCACACAGACAGTGTGGTGAAGAAGGCGCAACAGCTTTATCTATTTTTCCATGTTTAATTTTGTTAGTCTGTATGTCGCACTCATAAATATTAAAATAAAATAAATATAATAAAAAATATATAAATAAAATCCACCCTGTTAAAATTATAGAGAATAACCACATATGTTATATGACAGACCAGCTAGATCTACTGTCTCTATTATATTATGACAGACCAGCTAGATCTACTGTCTCTATTATATTATGACAGACCAGCTAGATCTACTGTCTCTATTATATTATGACAGACCAGCTAGATCTACTGTCTCTATTATATCATGACAGAGCAGCTAGATCTACTGTCTCTATTATATTATGACAGACCAGCTAGATATACTGTCTCTATTATATTATGACAGAGCAGCTAGATCTACTGTCTCTATTATATTATGACAGAGCAGCTAGATCTACTGTCTCTATTATATTATAAATAGTTATATATTATCACAATATGTTTGATAGAGAAGTTAAAATCCTGTTCAAGTGTTCACCATTATGCTAGCTCAATCTTCCTCACTCAGAGAGCTAAGGCTAATTTAGACTCCACAATATGTCCCAGCTAGCTATATTAATGACCCAGCTAGCTATAGCAACATCCTAGCTAGCTATAGGAATAGCCCAGCTAGCTATAGGGATGACACAGCTAGCTAAAGGGATGACCCAGCCTAGCTAAAGGGAAGACCCAGCTAGCTATAGGGATGACCCAGCCTAGCTAAAAGGATGACCCAGCCTAGCTAAAGGGATGACCCAGCCTAGCTATAGGGATGAACCAGCTAGCTATAGGGATGAACCAGCTAGCTAAAGGGATGACCCAGCCTAGCTAAAGGGATGACCCAGCTAGCTAAAGGGAAGACCCAGCTAGCTATAGGGATGACCCAGCAAGCTATAGGGATGAACCAGCTAGCTAAAGGGATGACCCAGCCTAGCTAAAGGGATGACCCAGCTAGCTAAAGGGAAGACCCAGCTAGCTATAGGGATGACCCAGCAAGCTATAGGGATGAACCAGCTAGCTAAAGGGATGACCCAGCCTAGCTATAGGGATGAACCAGCTAGCTAAAGGGATGACCCAGCCTAGCTAAAGGGATGACCCAGCTAGCTAAAGGGAAGACCCAGCCTAGCTATAGGGATGACCCAGCAAGCTATAGGGATGAACCAGCTAGCTAAAGGGATGAACCAGCCTAGCTAAAGGGATGACCCAGCCTAGCTATAGGGATGAACCAGCTAGCTAAAGGGATGACCCAGCCTAGCTATAGGGATGAACCAGCTAGCTAAAGGGATGAACCAGCCTAGCTATAGGGATGAACCAGCTAGCTAAAGGGATGACCCAGCCTAGCTAAAGGGATGACCCAGCCTAGCTATAGGCATGAACCAGCTAGCTAAAGGGATGAACCAGCTAGCTAAAGGGATGACCCAGCTAGCTAAAGGGATGACCCAGCTAGCTAAAGGGATGAACCAGCTAGCTAAAGGGATGACCCAGCAAGCTATAGGGATGACCCAGCCTAGCTAAAGGGATGACCCAGCTAGCTAAAGGGATGACCCAGCTAGCTAAAGGGATGACCCAGCCTAGCTATAGGGATGACCCAGCCTAGCTATAGGGATGAACCAGCTAGCTAAAGGGATGACCCAGCTAGCTAAAGGGATGAACCAGCTAGCTAAAGGGATGAACCAGCCTAGCTAAAGGGATGACCCAGCCTAGCTATAGGGATGAACCAGCTAGCTAAAGGGAAGACCCAGCTAGCTAAAGGGATGACCCAGCCTAGCTATAGGGATGAACCAGCTAGCTAAAGGGATGACCCAGCCTAGCTATAGGGATGAACCAGCTAGCTAAAGGGATGAACCAGCCTAGCTATAGGGATGACCCAGCCTAGCTATAGGGATGAACCAGCTAGCTAAAGGGATGACCCAGCCTAGCTATAGGGATGACCCAGCCTAGCTATAGGGATGAACCAGCTAGCTAAAGGGATGACCCAGCCTAGCTATAGGGATGAACCAGCTAGCTAAAGGGATGAACCAGCTAGCTAAAGGGAAGACCCAGCCTAGCTATAGGGATGAACCAGCTAGCTAAAGGGAAGACCCAGCTAGCTAAAGGGATGAACCAGCTAGCTAAAGGGAAGACCCAGCTAGCTAAAGGGATGACCCAGCCTAGCTATAGGGATGAACCAGCTAGCTAAAGGGAAGACCCAGCTAGCTAAAGGGATGAACCAGCTAGCTAAAGGGAAGACCCAGCTAGCTAAAGGGATGACCCAGCCTAGCTATAGGGATGAACCAGCTAGCTAAAGGGATGACCCAGCCTAGCTATAGGGATGAACCAGCTAGCTATAGGGATGAACCAGCTAGCTAAAAGGATGACCCAGCCTAGCTATAGGGATGACCCAGCCTAGCTATAGGGATGAACCAGCTAGCTAAAGGGATGACCCAGCCTAGCTATAGGGATGAACCAGCTAGCTATAGGGATGAACCAGCTAGCTAAAGGGATGACCCAGCCTAGCTAAAGGGATGAACCAGCTAGCTAAAGGGATGACCCAGCCTAGCTATAGGGATGAACCAGCTAGCTAAAGGGATGACCCAGCCTAGCTATAGGGATGACCCAGCCTAGCTATAGGGATGAACCAGCTAGCTAAAGGGATGACCCAGCCTAGCTATAGGGATGACCCAGCCTAGCTATAGGGATGAACCAGCTAGCTAAAGGGAAGACCCAGCTAGCTATAGGGATGAACCAGCTAGCTAAAGGGATGACCCAGCCTAGCTATAGGGATGAACCAGCTAGCTAAAGGGAAGACCCAGCTAGCTATAGGGATGAACCAGCTAGCTAAAGGGATGACCCAGCCTAGCTATAGGGATGAACCAGCTAGCTAAAGGGATGACCCAGCCTAGCTATAGGGATGACCCAGCCTAGCTAAAGGGATGACCCAGCCTAGCTAAAGAGAAGACCCAGCTAGCTAAAGGGATGACCCAGCCTAGCTATAGGGATGACCCAGCCTAGCTATAGGGATGACCCAGCTAGCTATAGGGATGAACCAGCTAGCTAAAGGGATGACCCAGCCTAGATATAGGGATGAACCAGCTTAGCTATAGGGATGACCCAGCCTAGCTATAGGGATGACCCAGCCTAGCTAAAGGGATGAACCAGCTAGCTAAAGGGATGACCCAGCTAGCTAAAGGGATGAACGAGCTAGCTAAAAGGATGACCCAGCTAGCTAAAGGGAAGACCCAGCTAGCTATAGGGATGAACCAGCTAGCTAAAGGGATGACCCAGCCTAGCTAAAGGGATGACCCAGCCTAGCTAAAGGGATGACCCAGCCTAGCTAAAGGGATGAACCAGCTAGCTAAAGGGATGACCCAGCCTAGCTAAAGGGATGAACCAGCTAGCTATAGGGATGAACCAGCTAGCTAAAGGGATGACCCAGCCTAGCTAAAGGGAAGACCCAGCCTAGCTAAAGGGATGACCCAGCCTAGCTATAGGAGTGTGATGTATGTTTGTTGTTGTTGAACGCCGAAACTGAAACCTGTCGGATGCTGAAACCTGAACTTCAACCTCAGTTGAAGCTGACAGTGTTTTCTATAGTAAAATTTTATTTTGAATTCTGCGGCTCTGTTGGGATAAATTGCTGTGAGACCTACTATCTGTCCTGGGATCCTGTCAGATTCCATATAGGGGGAGAGACACAATAGCCCAGCTAGCCTAGCTGGCTAGCGAAGTTGCTACTCTTAGTAAGCAAGTAAAAATACCTACATAAGCTAGTTGGGGAACCCACTCCCACCTACTCTTTCCTTCTTCTTCCACCCCAGTAGCTGGACACCGCTCTGGTCTGGTGGAAGTTTCGCCGCCGTGATGGCTCTCCACAGCCGACTGGCCGGTGCTGAGCAGGGTTCCATTCCTGAAGGGGTCTCCCACTTCCCTGGAGAATGGAGCTGATCTCGACCCAACCGACCAGCCATGTCACTCGTCGTGGAAGTCGAAGAAGGTGTCCTCTGGCAACGGGGGTCTCCATGGAGATGTTGAGTCTGGAACTGAAACAGACCAGAAACAGCCTTGCCGTGCCCTGGATCCAGAGGTTTTGGCGCCTTCCTCTCTGGTGGCTTCCCAATCAAGATCGGATCCGGAGGTTCCTGCGTCTTTGTTCTCGGCTTTGTCTCCTTCTCTGGTGGCTTCTACCTCGGGATCAGATCCTCGGAGCTCCCAGCTTCATCAGACCGTGAGGCATCCTGAGACACCGGCCCATTCAACATCCCTACATGTCATCATAGGCAGCTCTATGGTGAGAAACATCTCGGTCCCCAGGACAAAAACCCTGTCCTAGCCAGGAGCATGAGTACAGGACATAAAAAGGCTGCTTCAGACTGTTCTACCAAGGAGCACGAGTACAGGACATAACAAGGCTACTTCAGACTGATCTACCACAGGAGCACGAGTACAGGATATAACAAGGCTGCTTCAGACTGATCTACCACAGGAGCACGTGTACAGGCCATAACAAGGCTGCTTCTGACTGTTCTACCACAGGAGCACGAGTACAGGACATAACAAGGCTGTTTCAGACTGTTCTACCACAGGAACACGTGTACAGGCCATAACAAGGCTGCTTCAGACTGTTCTACCACAGGAGCACGTGTACAGGCCATAACAAGGCTGTTTCTAACTGTTCTACCACAGGAACACGAGTACAGGACATAACAAGGCTGTTTCAGACTGTTCTACCCAGGAGCTGGTCTGTCAAAATTTTATAGAGAAAGTATATCTAGCTGGTCTTTCGTAGTATAATAAAGAGAGTAGATCTAGCTGGTCTGCCAGAATATAATTTAGACAGTAGATGTAGCTGGTGTGTCATAATATAATAGAGAAAGTCGATTTAACTGGTCTTTCATGTTATAATATAGGGACAGTAGATCTAGCTAGTCTGTCAAAATATAATAGAGACAGTAGATCTAGCTGGTTTGTCATAATATAATAGAGACAGTAGATCTAGCTGGTCTGTAATATTATAATAGCGACAGTAGATCTAGATGGTCTGTCATAATATAACAGAGACAGTAGATCTAGCTGGTCTGTCATAATATAATAGAGACAGGAGATCTAGCTGGTCGTTAATAATATAATAGAGACAGGAAATCTAGCTGGTCTGTCGTAATATAATAGAGACAGTCGATTTAACTGGTCTGTCATGTTATAATAGGGACAGTAGATCTAGCTGGTCTGTCATAAAATAATAGAGAAAGTAGATCTAGATGGTCTGTCATAATATAATAGAGACAGTAGATCTAGCTGGTCTGTCATAATATAATAGGCACAAAGAGACAGTCGATCTACCTGGTCTGTCATAATATAATAGAGACAGTAGATCTAGCTGGCCTGTCATAATATAATAGAGACAGTAGATCTAGCTGGTCTGTCATAATATAATAGACACAAAGAGACAGTCGATCTACCTGGTCTGTCATAATATAATAGAGACAGTAGATCTACCTGGTCTGTCATAATATAATAGACACAGTATTTCTAGCTGGTCTTTCATGTTATAATAGCGACAGTAGATCTAGCTGGTTTGTCATAATATAATAGAGACAGTAGATCTAGCTGGTTTGTCATGTTATAATAGAGACAGTAGATTTAGCTGGTCTGTCATAATATACAGAGACAGTAGATCTAGCTGGTTTGTCATGTTATAATAGAGACAGTAGATCTAGCTGGTTTGTCATAATATAATAGAGACAGTAGATCTAGCTGGTCTGTAATATTATAATAGAGACAGTAGATCTAGCTGGTCTGTAATATTATAATAGAGACAGTAGATCTAGCTAGTCTGTCATAATGTAATAGAGACAGTAGGTGTAGCTGGTCTGTAATAATATAATAGAGACAGGAGATCTAGCTGGTCTGTCATAATATAATAGCGACAGTAGTTCTAGCTGGTCTGTCATAATATAATAGAGACAGAAGATCTAGCTGGTCTGTCATAATATAATAGAGGCAGTAGATCTAGCTGGTCTGTCATAATATAATAGGGACAGAAGACCTAGCTGGTCTGTCATAATATAATAGAGACAGTAGATTTGGTTGGTCTGTCATAATATAATAGAGACAGTAGATCTAGCTGGTCTGACATGTTTTAATAGAGACAGTAGATCTAGCTGGTCTGTCATAATATAATAGAGACAGTAGATCCAGCTAGTCTGTCATAATATAATAGACACAAAGAGACAGTCGATCTAGCTGGTCTGTCATAATATAATAGAGACAGAAGATCTAGCTGGTCTGTCATAATATACAGAGGTAGTAGATCTAGCTGGTCTGTCATAATATAATAGAGACAGTAGATTTAGCTGGTCTGTCATATTATAATAGTGACAGTAGATCTAGCTAGTCTGTCATAGTATAATAGAGACAGAAGATCTAGCTGGTCTGTCATGTTATAATAGAGACAGTAGATCTAGCTGGTCTGTCATAATATAATAGAGACAGTAGATCTAGCTGGTCTGTTATAATATAATAGAGACAGTAGATCTAGCTGGTCTGTCATAATATAATAGAGACAGTAGATCTAGCTGGTCTGTCATAATATAATAGAGACAGTAGACCTAGCAGGTCTGTCATGTTATAATAGAGACAGTAGATCTAGCTGGTCTGTCATAATATAACAGAGACAGTAAATCTAGCTGGTCTGTAATAATATAATAGAGACAGGAGATCTAGCTGGTCTGTCATAATATAATAGCGACAGTAGTTCTAGCTGGTCTGTCATAATATAATAGAGACAGAAGATCTAGCTGGTCTGTCATGTTATAATAGAGACAGTAGATCTAGCTGGTTTGTCATAATATAATAGAGACAGTAGATCTAGCTGGTCTGTCATAATATAATAGAGACAGTAGATTTGGCTGGTCTGTCATAATATAATAGAGACAGTAGATCTAGCTGGTCTGTCATGTTTTAATAGAGACAGTAGATCTAGCTGGTCTGTCATAATATAATAGAGACAGTAGATCCAGCTAGTCTGTCACAATATAATAGACACAAAGAGACAGTCGATCTAGCTGGTCTGTCATAATATAATAGAGACAGAAGATCTAGCTGGTCTGTCATAATATAATAGAGACAGTAGATCTAGCTGGTCTGTCATGTTATAATAGAGACAGTAGATCTAGCTGGTCTGTCATAATATAATAGAGACAGTAGATCTAGCTGGTCTGTCATATTATAATAGAGACAGTAGATCTAGCTGGTCTGTCATAATATAATAGCGACAGTAGATCTAGCTTTTCTGTCATAACATAACAGAGACATTAGATCTAGCTGGTCTGTAATAATATAATAGAGACAGGAGATCTAGCTGGTCTGTCATAATATAATAGAGGCAGTAGATCTAGCTGGTCTGTCATAATGTAATAGAGACAGTAGATCTAGCTGGTCTGTCATATTATAATAGAGACAGTAGATCTAGCTGGTCTGTCATAATATAATAGAGACAGTAGATCTAGCTGGTCTGTCATAATATAATAGAGACAGTAGATCTAGTTGGTCTGTCATATTTTAATAGAGACAGTAGATCTAGCTGGTCTGTCATAATATAACAGAGACAATAGATCTAGCTGGTCTGTAATATTATATTAGTGACAGTAGATCTAGCTGGTCTGTCATAATATAACAGAGACAATAGATCTAGCTGGTCTGTAATATTATATTAGTGACAGTAGATCTAGCTGGTCTGTCATAATATAACAGAGACAGTAGATCTAGCTGGTCTGTCATATTATAATAGAGACAGTAGATCTAGCTGGTCTGTCATAATATACAGAGGTAGTAGATCTAGCTGGTCTGTCATAATATAACAGAGACAGTAGATCTAGCTGGTCTGTCATGTTATAATAGAGACAGTAGATCTAGCTGGTTTGTCATAATATAATAGAGACAGTAGATTTAGCTGGTCTGTCATATTATAATAGTGACAGTAGATCTAGCTAGTCTGTCATAGTATAATAGAGACAGAAGATCTAGCTGGTCTGTCATGTTATAATAGAGACAGAAGATCTAGCTGGTCTGTCATAATATAATAGAGACAGTAGATCTAGCTGGTCTGTCATAATATAATAGAGACAGTAGATCTAGCTGGTCTGTCATGTTATAATAGAGACAGTAGATCTAGCTGGTCTGTCAAAATATAATAGAGACAGTAGATCTAGCTGGTCTGTCATATTATAATAGAGACAGTAGATCTAGCTGGTCTGTCATAATATAATAGAGACAGTAGATCTAGCTGGTCTGTCATAATATAATAGAGACAGTAGATCTAGCTGGTCTGTCATATTATAATAGAGACAGTAGATCTAGCTGGTCTGTCATAATATAATAGAGACAGTAGATCTAGCTGGTCTGTCATAATATAATAGAGACAGTAGATCTAGCTGGTCTGTCATATTATAATAGAGACAGTAGATCTAGCTGGTCTGTCATAATATAATAGAGACAGTAGATCTAGCTGGTCTGTCATATTATAATAGAGACAGTAGATCTAGCTGGTCTGTCATAATATAATAGAGACAGTAGATCTAGCTGGTCTGTCATATTATATAGAGACAGTAGATCTAGCTGGTCTGTCATAATATAATAGAGACAGTAGATCTAGCTGGTCTGTCATATTATAATAGAGACAGTAGATCTAGCTGGTCTGTCATAATATAACAGAGACAGTAGATCTAGCTGGTCTGTCATAATATAACAGAGACAGTAGATCTAGCTGGTCTGTCATGTTATAATAGAGACAGTAGATCTAGCTGGTTTGTCATAATATAATAGAGACAGTAGATCTAGCTGGTCTGTCATATTATAATAGAGACAGTAGATCTAGCTGGTCTGTCATAATATAATAGAGACAGTAGATCTAGCTGGTCTGTCATGTTATAATAGAGACAGTAGATCTAGCTGGTCTGTCATAATATAATAGAGACAGTAGATCTAGCTGGTCTGTCATGTTATAATAGAGACAGTAGATCTAGCTGGTCTGTCAAAATATAATAGAGACAGTAGATCTAGCTGGTCTGTCATATTATAATAGAGACAGTAGATCTAGCTGGTCTGTCATAATATAATAGAGACAGTAGATCTAGCTGGTCTGTCATATTATAATAGAGACAGTAGATCTAGCTGGTCTGTCATATTATAATAGAGACAGTAGATCTAGCTGGTCTGTCATAATATAATAGAGACAGTAGATCTAGCTGGTCTGTCATAATATAATAGAGACAGTAGATCTAGC
Source organism: Oncorhynchus nerka (assembly GCF_034236695.1). NCBI lineage: Eukaryota > Metazoa > Chordata > Actinopteri > Salmoniformes > Salmonidae > Oncorhynchus > Oncorhynchus nerka. The sequence goes on along the minus strand of NW_027039939.1, from coordinate 82,833 downwards.
TGGTCTGTCATAATATAATAGAGACATTAGATCTAGCTGGTCTGTCATAATATAATAGAGACAGTAGATCTAGCTGGTCTGTCATAATATAATAGAGACAGTAGATCTAGCTGGTCTGTCATAATATAATAGAGACAGTAGATCTAGCTGGTCTGTCATATTATAATAGAGACAGTAGATCTAGCTGGTCTGTCATAATATAATAGAGACAGTAGATCTAGCTGGTCTGTCATAATATAATAGAGACAGTAGATCTAGCTGGTCTGTCATAATATAATAGAGACAGTAGATCTAGCTGGTTTGTCATAATATAATAGAGACAGTAGATCTAGCTGGTCTGTCATATTATAATAGAGACAGTAGATCTAGCTGGTCTGTCATGTTATAATAGAGACAGTAGATCTAGTCTGTCATAATATAATAGAGACAGTAGATCTAGCTGGTCTGTCATATTATAATAGAGACAGTAGATCTAGCTGGTCTGTCATGATATAATACATAGAGACAGTAGATCTAGCTGGTCTGTCATATTATAATAGAGACAGTAGATCTAGCTGGTCTGTCATAATATAATAGAGACAGTAGATCTAGCTGGTCTGTCATAATATAATAGAGACAGTATATCTAGCTGGTCTGTCATAATATAATAGAGACAGTAGATCTAGCTGGTCTGTCATGTTATAATAGAGACAGTAGATCTAGCTGGTCTGTCATGATATAATAGAGACATAGAGACAGTAGATCTAGCTGGTCTGTCATATTATAATAGAGACAGTAGATCTAGCTGGTCTGTCATAATATAATAGAGACAGTAGATCTAGCTGGTCTGTCATAATATAATAGAGACAGTAGATCTAGCTGGTCTGTCATGTTATAATAGAGACAGTAGATCTAGCTGGTCTGTCATGTTATAATAGAGACAGTAGATCTAGCTGGTCTGTCATGATATAATAGAGACAGTAGATCTAGCTGGTCTGTCATAATATAATAGAGACAGTAGATCTAGCTGGTCTGTCATAATATAATAGAGACAGTAGATCTAGCTGGTCTGTCATAATATAATAGAGACAGTAGATTTAGCTGGTCTGTCATATTATAATAGAGACAGTAGATCTAGCTGGTCTGTCATAATATAATAGAGACAGTAGATCTAGCTGGTCTGTCAAAATATAATAGAGACAGTAGATCTAGCTGGTCTGTTATATTATAATAGAGACAGTAGATCTAGCTGGTCTGTCATAATATAATAGAGACAGTAGATCTAGCTGGTCTGTCATGTTATAATAGAGACAGTAGATCTAGCTGGTCTGTCATAATATAATAGCGACAGTAGATCTAGCTGGTCTGTCATATTATAATAGCGACAGTAGATCTAGCTGGTCTGTCATAATATAATAGAGACAGTAGATCTAGCTGGTCTGTCATGTTATAATAGAGACATAGAGACAGTAGATCTAGCTGGTTTGTCATATTATAATAGAGACAGTAGATCTAGCTGCTCTGTCATGATATAATAGAGACATAGAGACAGTATATCTAGCTGGTCTGTCATAATATAATAGAGACAGTAGATCTAGCTGGTCTGTCATAATATAATAAAGACAGTAGATCTAGCTGGTCTGTCATGTTATATTAGAATACCGTAGATCTAGCTGGTCTGTCATAATATAATAGAGACAGTAGATCTAGCTGGTCTGTCATGTTATAATAGAGACCGTAGATCTAGCTGATCTGTCATAATATAACAGAGACAGTAGATCTAGCTGGTCTGTCATAATATAATAGAGACAGTAGATTTACCTGGTCTGTCATATTATAATAGAGACAGTAGATCTAGCTGGTCTGTCATAATATAATAGAGACAGTAGATCTAGCTGGTCTGTCATAATATAATAGAGACAGTAGATCTAGCTGGTCTGTCATAATATAATAGAGACAGTAGATCTAGCTGGTCTGTCATAATATAACAGAGACAATAGATCTAGCTGGTCTGTAATATTATATTAGTGACAGTAGATCTAGCTGGTCTGTCATAATATAACAGAGATAGTAGATCTAGCTGGTCTGTCATATTATAATAGAGACAGTAGATCTAGCTGGTCTGTCATAATATACAGAGGTAGTAGATCTAGCTGGTCTGTCATAATATAACAGAGACAGTAGATCTAGCTGGTCTGTCATGTTATAATAGAGACAGTAGATCTAGCTGGTTTGTCATAATATAATAGAGACAGTAGATTTAGCTGGTCTGTCATATTATAATAGTGACAGTAGATCTAGCTAGTCTGTCATAGTATAATAGAGACAGAAGATCTAGCTGGTCTGTCATGTTATAATAGAGACAGTAGATCTAGCTGGTTTGTCATAATATAATAGAGACAGTAGATCTAGCTGATCTGTCATGTTATAATAGAGACAGTCGATCTAGCAGGTCTGTCAAAATATAATAGAGACAGTAGATGTAGCTGGTCTGTCATATTATAATAGAGACAGTAGATCTAGCTGGTCTGTCATAATATAATAGAGACAGTAGATCTAGCTGGTCTGTCATATTATAATAGAGACAGTAGATCTAGCTGGTCTGTCATATTATAATAGAGACAGTAGATCTAGCTGGTCTGTCATAATATAATAGAGACAGTAGATCTAGCTGGTCTGTCATATTATAATAGAGACAGTAGATCTAGCTGGTCTGTCATATTATAATAGAGACAGTAGATCTAGCTGGTCTGTCATAATATAATAGAGACAGTAGATCTAGCTGGTCTGTCATAATATAATAGAGACAGTAGATCTAGCTGGTCTGTCATAATATAATAGAGACAGTAGATCTAGCTGGTCTGTCATAATATAATAGAGACAGTAGATCTAGCTGGTCTGTCATAATATAATAGAGGCAGTAGATCTAGCTGGTCTGTCATAATATAATAGAGACAGTAGATCTAGCTGGTCTGTCATATTATAATAGAGACAGTAGATCTAGCTGGTCTGTCATAATATAATAGAGACAGTAGATCTAGCTAGTCTGTCATAATATAATAGACACAAAGAGACAGTCGATCTAGCTGGTCTGTCATAATATAATAGAGACAATAGATCTAGCTGGTTTGTCATAATATAATATAGACAGTAGATCTAGCTGGTCTGTCATATTATAATAGAGACAGTAGATCTAGCTGGTCTGTCATGTTATAATAGAGACATAGAGACAGTAGATCTAGCTGGTCTGTCATAATATAATAGAGACAGTAGATCTAGCTGGTCTGTCATAATATAATAGAGACAGTAGATCTAGCTGGTCTGTCATAATATAATAGAGACAGTAGATCTAGCTGGTCTGTCATAATATAATATAGAGACAGTAGATCTAGCTGGTCTGTCATGTTATAATAGAGACAGTAGATCTAGCTGGTCTGTCATGATATAATAGAGACATAGAGACAGTAGATATATAGAGACAGTAGTCTAGCTCTGTCATATTATAATAGAGACAGTAGATCTAGCTGGTCTGTCATAATATAATAGAGACAGTAGATCTAGCTGGTCTGTCATAATATAATAGAGACAGTAGATCTAGCTGGTCTGTCATGTTATAATAGAGACAGTAGATCTAGCTGGTCTGTCATGTTATAATAGAGACAGTAGATCTAGCTGGTCTGTCATGATATAATAGAGACAGTAGATCTAGCTGGTCTGTCATGTTATAATAGAGACAGTAGATCTAGCTGGTCTGTCATAATATAATAGAGACAGTAGATCTAGCTGGTCTGTCATAATATAACAGAGACAGTAGATCTAGCTGGTCTGTCATAATATAATAGAGACAGTAGATTTACCTGGTCTGTCATATTATAATAGAGACAGTAGATCTAGCTGGTCTGTCATAATATAATAGAGACAGTAGATCTAGCTGGTCTGTCAAAATATAATAGAGACAGTAGATCTAGCTGGTCTGTCATATTATAATAGAGACAGTAGATCTAGCTGGTCTGTCATATTATAATAGAGACAGTAGATCTAGCTGGTCTGTCATAATATAATAGAGACAGTAGATCTAGCTGGTTTGTCATATTATAATAGAGACAGTAGATCTAGCTGGTCTGTCATGATATAATAGAGACATAGAGACAGTAGATCTAGCTGGTCTGTCATAATATAATAGAGACAGTAGATCTAGCTGGTCTGTCATAATATAATAGAGACAGTAGATCTAGCTGGTCTGTCATGTTATAATAGAGACAGTAGATCTAGCTGGTCTGTCATAATATAATAGAGACAGTAGATCTAGCTGGTCTGTCATAATATAATAGAGACAGTAGATCTAGCTGGTCTGTCATAATATAACAGAGACAGTAGATCTAGCTGGTCTGTCATAATATAATAGAGACAGTAGATCTAGCTGGTCTGTCATATTATAATAGAGACAGTAGATCTAGCTGGTCTGTCATAATATAATAGAGACAGTAGATCTAGCTGGTCTGTCATAATATAATAGAGACAGTAGATCTAGCTGGTCTGTCATAATATAATAGAGACAGTAGATCTAGCTGGTCTGTCATAATATAATAGAGACAGTAGATCTAGCTGGTCTGTCATAATATAATAGAGACAGTAGATCTAGCTGGTCTGTCATAATATAATAGAGACAGTAGATCTAGCTGGTCTGTCATAATATAATAGAGACAGTAGATCTAGCTGGTCTGTCATAATATAATAGACACAATGTGACAGTTGATCTAGCTGGTCTGTCATAATATAATAGAGACAGTAGATCTAGCTGGTCTGTCATAATTTAATATAGACAGTAGATCTAGCTGGTCTGTCATGTTATAATAGAGACCGTAGATCTAGCTGGTCTGTCATAATATAATAGAGACAGTAGATCTAGCTGGTATGTCATGTTATAATAGAGACTGTAGATCTAGCTGGTTTGTCATATTATAATAGAGACAGCAGATCTAGCTGGTCTGTCATAATATAATAGAGACAGTAGATCTAGCTGGTCTGTCATGTTATAATAGAGACAGTAGATCTAGCTGGTCTGTCATGATATAATAGAGACAGTAGATCTAGCTGGTCTGTCATGTTATAATAGAGACAGTAGATCTAGCTGGTCTGTCATATTATAATAGAGACAGTAGATCTAGCTGGTCTGTCATAATATAATAGAGACAGTAGATCTAGCTGGTCTGTCATGTTATAATAGAGACAGTAGATCTAGCTGGTTTGTCATAATATATTAGACAGTAGATCTAGCTGGTCTGTCATGTTATAATAGAGACAGTAGATCTAGCTGGTCTGTCATAATATAATAGAGACAGTAGATCTAGCTGGTCTGTCATATTATAATAGAGACAGTAGATCTAGCTGGTCTGTCATAATATAATAGAGACAGTAGATCTAGCTGGTCTGTCATATTATAATAGAGACAGTAGATCTAGCTGGTCTGTCATATTATAATAGAGACAGTAGATCTAGCTGGTCTGTCATAATATAATAGAGACAGTAGATCTAGCTGGTCTGTCATAATATAATAGAGACAGTAGATCTAGCTGGTCTGTCATAATATAACAGAGACAGTAGATCTAGCTGGTCTGTCATAATATAATAGAGACAGTAGATCTAGCTGGTCTGTCATAATATAATAGAGACAGTAGATCTAGCTGGTCTGTCATAATATAATAGAGACAGTAGATCTAGCTGGTCTGTCATATTATAATAGAGACAGTAGATCTAGCTGGTCTGTCATAATATAATAGAGACAGTAGATCTAGCTAGTCTGTCATAATATAATAGACACAAAGAGACAGTCGATCTAGCTGGTCTGTCATAATATAATAGAGACAGTAGATCTAGCTGGTCTGTCATAATATAATAGAGACAGTAGATCTAGCTGGTCTGTCATATTATAATAGAGACAGTAGATCTAGCTGGTCTGTCATGTTATAATAGAGACATAGAGACAGTAGATCTAGCTGGTCTGTCATATTATAATAGAGACAGTAGATCTAGCTGGTCTGTCATAATATAATAGAGACAGTAGATCTAGCTGGTCTGTCATAATATAATAGAGACAGTAGATCTAGCTGGTCTGTCATAATATATATAGAGACAGTAGATCTAGCTGGTCTGTCATGTTATAATAGAGACAGTAGATCTAGCTGGTCTGTCATATTATAATAGAGACAGTAGATCTAGCTGGTCCTTCATAATATAATAGAGACAGCAGATCTAGCTGGTCCTTCATAATATAATAGAGACAGTATATCTAGCTGGTCTGTCATAATATAATATAGAGACAGTAGATCTAGCTGGTCTGTCATGTTATAATAGAGACAGTAGATCTAGCTGGTCTGTCATAATATAATAGAGACAGTAGATCTAGCTGGTCTGTCATAATATAATAGAGACAGTAGATCTAGCTGGTCTGTCATAATATAATAGAGACAGTAGATCTAGCTGGTCTGTCATAATATAATAGAGACAGTAGATCTAGCTGGTCTGTCATAATATAATAGAGACAGTAGATCTAGCTGGTCTGTCATAATATAATAGAGACAGTAGATCTAGCTGGTCTGTCATAATATAATAGAGACAGTAGATCTAGCTGGTCTGTCATAATATAATAGACACAATGTGACAGTTGATCTAGCTGGTCTGTCATAATATAATAGAGACAGTAGATCTAGCTGGTCTGTCATAATTTAATATAGACAGTAGATCTAGCTGGTCTGTCATGTTATAATAGAGACCGTAGATCTAGCTGGTCTGTCATAATATAATAGAGACAGTAGATCTAGCTGGTATGTCATGTTATAATAGAGACTGTAGATCTAGCTGGTTTGTCATATTATAATAGAGACAGCAGATCTAGCTGGTCTGTCATAATATAATAGAGACAGTAGATCTAGCTGGTCTGTCATGTTATAATAGAGACAGTAGATCTAGCTGGTCTGTCATGATATAATAGAGACAGTAGATCTAGCTGGTCTGTCATGTTATAATAGAGACAGTAGATCTAGCTGGTCTGTCATATTATAATAGTGACAGTAGATCTAGCTAGTCTGTCATAGTATAATAGAGACAGAAGATCTAGCTGGTCTGTCATGTTATAATAGAGACAGTAGATCTAGCTGGTTTGTCATAATATAATAGAGACAGTAGATCTAGCTGGTCTGTCATGTTATAATAGAGACAGTCGATCTAGCAGGTCTGTCATAATATAATAGAGACAGTAGATCTAGCTGGTCTGTCATATTATAATAGAGACAGTAGATCTAGCTGGTCTGTCATAATATAATAGAGACAGTAGATCTAGCTGGTCTGTCATATTATAATAGAGACAGTAGATCTAGCTGGTCTGTCATATTATAATAGAGACAGTAGATCTAGCTGGTCTGTCATAATATAATAGAGACAGTAGATCTAGCTGGTCTGTCATAATATAATAGCGACAGTAGATCTAGCTGTTCTGTCATAACATAACAGAGACATTAGATCTAGCTGGTCTGTAATAATATAATAGAGACAGGAGATCTAGCTGGTCTGTCATAATATAATAGAGACAGTAGATCTAGCTGGTCTGTCATAATATAATAGAGACAGTAGATCTAGTTGGTCTGTCATATTTTAATAGAGACAGTAGATCTAGCTGGTCTGTCATAATATAATAGAGACAGTAGATCTAGCTAGTCTGTCATAATATAATAAACACAAAGAGACAGTCGATCTAGCTGGTCTGTCATAATATAATAGAGACAATAGATCTAGCTGGTTTGTCATAATATAATATAGACAGTAGATCTAGCTGGTCTGTCATATTATAATAGCGACAGTAGATCTAGCTGCTCTGTCATGTTATAATAGAGACATAGAGACAGTAGATCTAGCTGGGTTGTCATATTATAATAGAGACAGTAGATCTAGCTGGTCCTTCATAATATAATAGAGACAGCAGATCTAGCTGGTCCTTCATAATATAATAGAGACAGTATATCTAGCTGGTCTGTCATAATATAATATAGAGACAGTAGATCTAGCTGGTCTGTCATGTTATAATAGAGACAGTAGATCTAGCTGGTCTGTCATGATATAATAGAGACATAGAGACAGTAGATCGAGCTGGTCTGTCATATTATAATAGAGACAGTATATCTAGCTGGTCTGTCATAATATAATAGAGACAGTATGTCTAGCTGGTCTGTCATAATATAATAGAGACAGTAGATCTAGCTGGTCTGTCATGTTATAATAGAGACAGCAGATCTAGCTGGTCTGTCATGTTATAATAGAGACAGTAGATCTAGCTGGTCTGTCATGATATAATAGAGACAGTAGATCTAGCTGGTCTGTCATGTTATAATAGAGACAGTAGATCTAGCTGGTCTGTCATAATATAATAGAGACAGTAGATCTAGCTGGTCTGTCATAATATAACAGAGACAGTAGATCTAGCTGGTCTGTCATAATATAATAGAGACAGTAGATTTACCTGGTCTGTCATATTATAATAGAGACAGTAGATCTAGCTGGTCTGTCATAATATAATAGAGACAGTAGATCTAGCTGGTCTGTCAAAATATAATAGAGACAGTAGATCTAGCTGGTCTGTCATATTATAATAGAGACAGTAGATCTAGCTGGTCTGTCATAATATAATAGCGACAGTAGATCTAGCTGGTCTGTCATGTTATAATAGAGACAGTAGATCTAGCTGGTCTGTCATAATATAATAGAGACAGTAGATCTAGCTGGTCTGTCATATTATAATAGAGACAGTAGATCTAGCTGGTCTGTCATAATATAATAGAGACAGTAGATCTAGCTGGTCTGTCATATTATAATAGAGACAGTAGATCTAGCTGGTCTGTCATGATATAATAATAGAGACAGTAGATCTAGCTGGTCTGTCATAATATAATAGAGACAGTAGATCTAGCTGGTCTGTCATAATATAATAGAGACAGTAGATCTAGCTGGTCTGTCATGTTATAATAGAGACAGTAGATCTAGCTGGTCTGTCATAATATAATAGAGACAGTAGATCTAGCTGGTCTGTCATGTTATAATAGAGACAGTAGATCTAGCTGGTCTGTCATAATATAACAGAGACAGTAGATCTAGCTGGTCTGTCATAATATAATAGAGACAGTAGATTTACCTGGTCTGTCATATTATAATAGAGACAGTAGATCTAGCTGGTCTGTCATAATATAATAGAGACAGTAGATCTAGCTGGTCTGTCATAATATAATAGAGACAGTAGATCTAGCTGGTCTGTCATAATATAATAGAGACAGTAGATCTAGCTGGTCTGTCATAATATAATAGAGACAGTAGATCTAGCTGGTCTGTCATAATATAATAGAGACAGTAGATCTAGCTGGTCTGTCATAATATAATAGAGACAGTAGATCTAGCTGGTCTGTCATAATATAATAGAGACAGTAGATCTAGCTGGTCTGTCATAATATAATAGACACAATGTGACAGTTGATCTAGCTGGTCTGTCATAATATAATAGAGACAGTAGATCTAGCTGGTCTGTCATAATATAATAGAGACAGTAGATCTAGCTGGTCTGTCATGTTATAATAGAGACAGTAGATCTAGCTGGTTTGTCATATTATAATAGAGACAGTAGATCTAGCTGGTCTGTCATAATATAATAGAGACAGTAGATCTAGCTGGTCTGTCATGTTATAATAGAGACAGTAGATCTAGCTGGTCTGTCATGATATAATAGAGACAGTAGATCTAGCTGGTATGTCATGTTATAATAGAGACTGTAGATCTAGCTGGTTTGTCATATTATAATAGAGACAGCAGATCTAGCTGGTCTGTCATAATATAATAGAGACAGTAGATCTAGCTGGTCTGTCATGTTATAATAGAGACAGTAGATCTAGCTGGTCTGTCATGATATAATAGAGACAGTAGATCTAGCTGGTCTGTCAAATTATAATAGAGACAGTAGATCTAGCTGGTCTGTCATAATATAACAGAGACAGTAGATCTAGCTGGTCTGTCATAATATAATAGAGACAGTAGATCTAGCTGGTCTGTCATAATATAATAAAGACAGTAGATCTAGCTGGTCTGTCATGTTATATTAGAATACCGTAGATCTAGCTGGTCTGTCATAATATAATAGAGACAGTAGATCTAGCTGGTCTGTCATAATATAATAGAGACAGTAGATCTAGCTGGTCTGTCATAATATAATAGAGACAGTAGATCTAGCTGGTCTGTCATAATATAATAGAGACAGTAGATCTAGCTGGTCTGTCATAATATAATAGAGACAGTAGATCTAGCTGGTCTGTCATAATATAATAGAGACAGTAGATCTAGCTGGTCTGTCATAATATAATAGAGACAGTAGATCTAGCTGGTCTGTCATAATATAATAGAACAAGAGACAGTAGATCTAGCTGGTCTGTCATAATATAATAGAGACAGTAGATCTAGCTGGTCTGTCATAATATAATAGAGACAGTAGATCTAGCTGGTCTGTCATAATATAATAGAGACAGTAGATCTAGCTGGTCTGTCATATTATAATAGAGACAGTAGATCTAGCTGGTCTGTCATAATATAATAGAGACAGTAGATCTAGCTGGTCTGTCATATTATAATAGAGACAGTAGATCTAGCTGGTCTGTCATAATATAATAGAGACAGTAGATCTAGCTGGTTTGTCATAATATAATAGAGACAGTAGATCTAGCTGGTCTGTCATAATATAATAGAGAGAGTAGATCTAGCTGGTCTGTCATAATATAATAGACACAATGTGACAGTTGATCTAGCTGGTCTGTCATAATATAATAGAGACAGTAGATCTAGCTGGTCTGTCATAATATAATAGAGACAGTAGATCTAGCTGGTCTGTCATATTATAATAGAGACAGTAGATCTAGCTGGTCTGTCATAATATAATAGAGACAGTAGATCTAGCTGGTTTGTCATAATATAATAGAGACAGTAGATCTAGCTGGTCTGTCATAATATAATAGAGACAGTAGATCTAGCTGGTCTGTCATGTTATAATAGAGACAGTAGATCTAGCTGATCTGTCATAATATAACAGAGACAGTAGATCTAGCTGGTCTGTCATAATATAATAGAGACAGTAGATTTACCTGGTCTGTCATATTATAATAGAGACAGTAGATCTAGCTGGTCTGTCATAATATAATAGAGACAGTAGATCTAGCTGGTCTGTCATAATATAATAGAGACAGTAGATCTAGCTGGTCTGTCATAATATAATAGAGACAGTAGATCTAGCTGGTCTGTCATAATATAATAGAGACAGTAGATCTAGCTGGTCTGTCATAATATAATAGACATAGAGACAGTAGATCTAGCTGGTCTGTCATAATATAATAGAGACAGTAGATCTAGCTGGTCTGTCATAATATAATAGAGACAGTAGATCTAGCTGGTCTGTCATGTTATAATAGAGACCGTAGATCTAGCTGGTCTGTCATAATATAATAGAGACAGTAGATCTAGCTGGTCTGTCATGTTATAATAGAGACAGTAGATCTAGCTGGTCTGTCATAATATAATAGAGACAGTAGATCTAGCTGGTCTGTCATGTTATAATAGAGACAGTAGATCTAGCTGGTCTGTCATAATATAATAGAGACAGTAGATCTAGCTGGTCTGTCATAATATAATAGAGACAGTAGATCTAGCTGGTCTGTCATATTATAATAGAGACAGTAGATCTAGCTGGTCTGTCATAATATAATAGAGACAGTAGATCTAGCTGGTCTGTCATAATATAATAGAGACAGTAGATCTAGCTGGTCTGTCATAATATAATAGAGACAGTAGATCTAGCTGGTCTGTCATAATATAACAGAGACAGTAGATCTAGCTGGTCTGTCATAATATAATAGAGACAGTAGATCTAGCTGGTCTGTCATAATATAATAGAGACAGTAGATCTAGCTGGTCTGTCATAATATAATAGAGACAGTAGATCTAGCTGGTCTGTCATATTATAATAGAGACAGTAGATCTAGCTGGTCTGTCATAATATAATAGAGACAGTAGATCTAGCTGGTCTGTCATAATATAATAGAGACAGTAGATCTAGCTGGTCTGTCATGTTATAATAGAGACAGTAGATCTAGCTGGTCTGTCATAATATAATAGAGACAGTAGATCTAGCTGGTCTGTCATAATATAATAGAGACAGTAGATCTAGCTGGTCTGTCATATTATAATAGAGACAGTAGATCTAGCTGGTCTGTCATAATATAACAGAGACAGTAGATCTAGCTGGTCTGTCATAATATAATAGAGACAGTAGATCTAGCTGGTCTGTCATAATATAATAGAGACAGTAGATCTAGCTGGTCTGTCATGTTATAATAGAGACAGTAGATCTAGCTGGTCTGTCATATTATAATAGAGACAGTAGATCTAGCTGGTCTGTCATAATATAATAGAGACAGTAGATCTAGCTGGTCTGTCATGTTATAATAGAGACAGTAGATCTAGCTGGTTTGTCATAATATATTAGACAGTAGATCTAGCTGGTCTGTCATAATATAATAGAGACAGTAGATCTAGCTGGTCTGTCATAATATAATAGAGACAGTAGATCTAGCTGGTCTGTCATAATATAATAGAGACAGTAGATCTAGCTGGTCTGTCATAATATAATAGAGACAGTAGATCTAGCTGGTCTGTCATATTATAATAGAGACAGTAGATCTAGCTGGTCTGTCATAATATAATAGAGACAGTAGATCTAGCTGGTCTGTCATAATATAATAGAGACAGTAGATCTAGCTGGTCTGTCATAATATAATAGAGACAGTAGATCTAGCTGGTCTGTCATAATATAATAGACAGTAGATCTAGCTGGTCTGTCATAATATAATAGAGACAGTAGATCTAGCTGGTCTGTCATATTATAATAGAGACAGTAGATCTAGCTGGTCTGTCATAATATAATAGAGACAGTAGATCTAGCTGGTCTGTCATAATATAATAGAGACAGTAGATCTAGCTGGTCTGTCATAATATAATAGACACAGAGACAGTAGATCTAGCTGGTCTGTCATAATATAATAGAGACAGTAGATCTAGCTGGTCTGTCATAATATAATAGAGACAGTAGATCTAGCTGGTCTGTCATAATATAATAGAGACAGTAGATCTAGCTGGTCTGTCATATTATAATAGAGACAGTAGATCTAGCTGGTCTGTCATAATATAATAGAGACAGTAGATCTAGCTGGTCTGTCATAATATAATAGAGACAGTAGATCTAGCTGGTCTGTCATATTATAATAGAGACAGTAGATCTAGCTGGTCTGTCATAATATAATAGAGACAGTAGATCTAGCTGGTCTGTCATAATATAATAGACACAAAGAGACAGTAGATCTAGCTGGTCTGTCATAATATAATAGAGACAGTAGATCTAGCTGGTCTGTCATATTATAATAGAGACAGTAGATCTAGCTGGTCTGTCATAATATAATAGAGACAGTAGATCTAGCTGGTCTGTCATGTTATAATAGAGACAGTAGATCTAGCTGGTTTGTCATAATATAATAGAGACAGTAGATCTAGCTGGTCTGTCATAATATAATAGAGACAGTAGATCTAGCTGGTCTGTCATAATATAATAGAGACAGTAGATCTAGCTGGTCTGTCATAATATAACAGAGACATTAGATCTAGCTGGTCTGTCATAATATAATAGAGACAGTAGATCTAGCTGGTCTGTCATAATATAATAGAGACAGTAGATCTAGCTGGTCTGTCATAATATAATAGAGACAGTAGATCTAGCTGGTCTGTCATAATATAATAGAGACAGTAGATCTAGCTGGTCTGTCATATTATAATAGAGACAGTAGATCTAGCTGGTCTGTCATAATATAATAGAGACAGTAGATCTAGCTGGTCTGTCATATATATAACAAAGAGACAGTAGATCTAGCTGGTCTGTCATAATATAATAGAGACAGTAGATCTAGCTGGTCTGTCATAATATAATAGAGACAGTAGATCTAGCTGGTCTGTCATATTATAATAGTGACAGTAGATCTAGCTGGTCTGTCATAATATAATAGAGACAGTAGATCTAGCTGGTCTGTCATAATATAATAGAGACAGTAGATCTAGCTGGTCTGTCATAATATAATAGAGACAGTAGATCTAGCTGGTCTGTCATAATATAATAGAGACAGTAGATCTAGCTGGTCTGTCATGTTATAATAGAGACAGTAGATCTAGCTGGTTTGTCATAATATAATAGAGACAGTAGATCTAGCTGGTCTGTCATGTTATAATAGAGACAGTAGATCTAGCTGGTCTGTCATAATATAATAGAGACAGTAGATCTAGCTGGTCTGTCATATTATAATAGAGACAGTAGATCTAGCTGGTCTGTCATAATATAATAGAGACAGTAGATCTAGCTGGTCTGTCATAATATAATAAACACAAAGAGACAGTCGATCTAGCTGGTCTGTCATAATATAATAGAGACAGTAGATCTAGCTGGTTTGTCATAATATAATAGAGACAGTAGATCTAGCTGGTCTGTCATAATATAATAGAGACAGTAGATCTAGCTGGTCTGTCATATTATAATAATAGAGACAGTAGATCTAGCTGGTCTGTCATATTATAATAGAGACAGTAGATCTAGCTGGTCTGTCATAATATAATAGAGACAGTAGATCTAGCTGGTCTGTCATAATATAATAGAGACAGTAGATCTAGCTGGTCTGTCATAATATAATAGAGACAGTAGATCTAGCTGGTCTGTCATAATATAATAGAGACAGTAGATCTAGCTGGTCTGTCATAATATAATAGAGACAGTATATCTAGCTGGTCCTTCATAATATAATAGAGACAGCAGATCTAGCTGGTCCGTCATAATATAATAGAGACAGTATATCTAGCTGGTCTGTCATAATATAATATAGAGACAGTAGATCTAGCTGGTCTGTCATGTTATAATAGAGACAGTAGATCTAGCTGGTCTGTCATGTTATAATAGAGACAGTAGATCTAGCTGGTCTGTCATGATATAATAGAGACATAGAGACAGTAGATCTAGCTGGTCTGTCATATTATAATAGAGACAGTAGATCTAGCTGGTCTGTCATAATATAATAGAGACAGTAGATCTAGCTGGTCTGTCATAATATAATAGAGACAGTAGATCTAGCTGGTCTGTCATAATATAATAGAGACAGTAGATCTAGCTGGTCTGTCATGTTATAATAGAGACAGTAGATCTAGCTGGTCTGTCATATTATAATAGAGACAGTAGATCTAGCTGGTCTGTCATGATATAGAGACATAGAGACAGTAGATCTAGCTGGTCTGTCATATTATAATAGAGACAGTAGATCTAGCTGGTCTGTCATAATATAATAGAGACAGTAGATCTAGCTGGTCTGTCATATAATATAATAGAGACAGTAGATCTAGCTGGTCTGTCATGTTATAATAGAGACAGTAGATCTAGCTGGTCTGTCATAATATAATAGAGACAGTAGATCTAGCTGGTCTGTCATATTATAATAGAGACAGTAGATCTAGCTGGTCTGTCATAATATAATAGAGACAGTAGATCTAGCTGGTCTGTCATAATATAATAGAGACAGTAGATCTAGCTGGTCTGTCATAATATAATAGAGACAGTAGATCTAGCTGGTCTGTCATAATATAATAGAGACAGTAGATCTAGCTGGTCTGTCATAATATAATAGAGACAGTAGATCTAGCTGGTCTGTCATATTATAATAGAGACAGTAGATCTAGCTGGTCTGTCATAATATAATAGAGACAGTAGATCTAGCTGGTCTGTCATAATATAATAGAGACAGTAGATCTAGCTGGTCTGTCATATATAATAGAGACAGTAGATCTAGCTGGTCTGTCATAATATAATAGAGACAGTAGATCTAGCTGGTCTGTCATGTTATAATATAATAGAGACAGTAGATCTAGCTGGTCTGTCATAATATAATAGAGACAGTAGATCTAGCTGGTCTGTCATAATATAATAGAGACAGTAGATCTAGCTGGTCTGTCATGTTATAATAGAGACAGTAGATCTAGCTGGTCTGTCATGTTATAATAGAGACAGTAGATCTAGCTGGTCTGTCATATAATATAATAGAGACAGTAGATCTAGCTGGTCTGTCATATTATAATAGAGAAGTAGATCTAGCTGGTCTGTCATAATATAATAGAGACAGTAGATCTAGCTGGTCTGTCATGTTATAATAGAGACAGTAGATCTAGCTGGTCTGTCATGTTATAATAGAGACAGTAGATCTAGCTGGTCTGTCATAATATAATAGAGACAGTAGATCTAGCTGGTCTGTCATATTATAATAGAGACAGTAGATCTAGCTGGTCTGTCATAATATAACAGAGACAGTAGATCTAGCTGGTCTGTCATAATATAATAGAGACAGTAGATTTAGCTGGTCTGTCATATTATAATAGAGACAGTAGATCTAGCTGGTCTGTCATAATATAATAGAGACAGTAGATCTAGCTGGTCTGTCATAATATAATAGAGACAGTAGATCTAGCTGGTCTGTCATATTATAATAGAGACAGTAGATCTAGCTGGTCTGTCATAATATAATAGAGACAGTAGATCTAGCTGGTCTGTCATGTTATAATAGAGACAGTAGATCTAGCTGGTCTGTCATAATTATAATAGAGACAGTAGATCTAGCTGGTCTGTCATATTATAATAGAGACAGTAGATCTAGCTGGTCTGTCATAATATAATAGAGACAGTAGATCTAGCTGGTCTGTCATATTATAATAGAGACAGTAGATCTAGCTGGTCTGTCATAATATAATAGAGACAGTAGATCTAGCTGGTCTGTCATAATATAATAGAGACAGTAGATCTAGCTGGTCTGTCATAATATAATAGAGACAGTAGATCTAGCTGGTCTGTCATGATATATTAGAAGACAGTAGATCTAGCTGGTC
This sequence comes from Oncorhynchus nerka, assembly GCF_034236695.1. NCBI lineage: Eukaryota > Metazoa > Chordata > Actinopteri > Salmoniformes > Salmonidae > Oncorhynchus > Oncorhynchus nerka. The sequence continues at coordinate 65,820 of NW_027039939.1, read as the reverse complement.
TGTCATAATATAATAGAGACAGTAGATCTAGCTGGTCTGTCATAATATAATAGAGACAGTAGATCTAGCTGGTCTGTCATAATATAATAGAGACAGTAGATCTAGCTGGTCTGTCATAATATAATAGAGACAGTAGATTTACCTGGTCTGTCATATTATAATAGAGACAGTAGATCTAGCTGGTCTGTCATAATATAATAGAGACAGTAGATCTAGCTGGTCTGTCATAATATAATAGAGACAGTAGATCTAGCTGGTCTGTCATAATATAATAGAGACAGTAGATCTAGCTGGTCTGTCATAATATAATAGAGACAGTAGATCTAGCTGGTCTGTCATGTTATAATAGAGACAGTAGATCTAGCTGGTCTGTCATAATATAATAGAGACAGTAGATCTAGCTGGTCTGTCATAATATAATAGAGACAGTAGATCTAGCTGGTCTGTCATAATATAATAGAGACAGTAGATCTAGCTGGTCTGTCATATTATAATAGAGACAGTAGATCTAGCTGCTCTGTCATGATATAGAGACATAGAGACAGTAGATCTAGCTGGTCTGTCATATTATAATAGAGACAGTAGATCTAGCTGGTCTGTCATAATATAATAGAGACAGTAGATCTAGCTGGTCTGTCATGTTATAATAGAGACAGTAGATCTAGCTGGTCTGTCATATTATAATAGAGACAGTAGATCTAGCTGGTCTGTCATAATATAATAGAGACAGTAGATCTAGCTGGTCTGTCATAATATAATAGAGACAGTAGATCTAGCTGGTCTGTCATAATATAATAGAGACAGTAGATCTAGCTGGTCTGTCATAATATAACAGAGACAGTAGATCTAGCTGGTCTGTCATAATATAATAGAGACAGTAGATCTAGCTGGTCTGTCATATTATAATAGAGACAGTAGATCTAGCTGGTCTGTCATAATATAATAGAGACAGTAGATCTAGCTGGTCTGTCATAATATAATAGAGACAGTAGATCTAGCTGGTCTGTCATATTATAATAGAGACAGTAGATCTAGCTGGTCTGTCATAATATAATAGAGACAGTAGATCTAGCTGGTCTGTCATAATATAATAGAGACAGTAGATCTAGCTGGTCTGTCATAATATAATAGAGACAGTAGATCTAGCTGGTCTGTCATAATATAATAGAGACAGTAGATCTAGCTGGTCTGTCATGTTATAATAGAGACAGTAGATCTAGCTGGTCTGTCATGTTATAATAGAGACAGTAGATCTAGCTGGTCTGTCATATAATATAATAGAGACAGTAGATCTAGCTGGTCTGTCATATTATAATAGAGACAGTAGATCTAGCTGGTCTGTCATAATATAATAGAGACAGTAGATCTAGCTGGTCTGTCATGTTATAATAGAGACAGTAGATCTAGCTGGTCTGTCATGTTATAATAGAGACAGTAGATCTAGCTGGTCTGTCATGATATAATAGAGACATTAGATCTAGCTGGTCTGTCATATTATAATAGAGACAGTAGATCTAGCTGGTCTGTCATAATATAATAGAGACAGTAGATCTAGCTGGTCTGTCATAATATAATAGAGACAGTAGATCTAGCTGGTCTGTCATAATATAATAGAGACAGTAGATCTAGCTGGTCTGTCATAATATAATAGAGACAGTAGATCTAGCTGGTCTGTCATAATATAATAGAGACAGTAGATCTAGCTGGTCTGTCATATTATAATAGAGACAGTAGATCTAGCTGGTCTGTCATAATATAATAGAGACAGTAGATCTAGCTGGTCTGTCAAATATAATAGAGACAGTAGATCTAGCTGGTCTGTCATATTATAATAGAGACAGTAGATCTAGCTGGTCTGTCATAATATAATAGAGACAGTAGATCTAGCTGGTCTGTCATGTTATAATAGAGACAGTAGATCTAGCTGGTCTGTCATATTATAATAGAGACAGTAGATCTAGCTGGTCTGTCATAATATAATAGAGACAGTAGATCTAGCTGGTCTGTCATAATATAATAGAGACAGTAGATCTAGCTGGTCTGTCATATTATAATAGAGACAGTAGATCTAGCTGGTCTGTCATAATATAATAGAGACAGTAGATCTAGCTGGTCTGTCATATATATAATAGAGACAGTAGATCTAGCTGGTCTGTCATAATATAATAGAGACAGTAGATCTAGCTGGTCTGTCATAATATAATAGAGACAGTAGATCTAGCTGGTCTGTCATAATATAATAGAGACAGTAGATCTAGCTGGTCTGTCATGTTATAATAGAGACAGTAGATCTAGCTGGTCTGTCATAATATAACAGAGACAGTAGATCTAGCTGGTCTGTCATAATATAATAGAGACAGTAGATCTACCTGGTCTGTCATATTATAATAGAGACAGTAGATCTAGCTGGTCTGTCATAATATAATAGAGACAGTAGATCTAGCTGGTCTGTCATAATATAATAGAGACAGTAGATCTAGCTGGTCTGTCATAATATAATAGAGACAGTAGATCTAGCTGGTCTGTCATATTATAATAGAGACAGTAGATCTAGCTGGTCTGTCATAATATAATAGAATAGAGACAGTAGATCTAGCTGGTCTGTCATAATATAATAGAGACAGTAGATCTAGCTGGTCTGTCATAATATAATAGAGACAGTAGATCTAGCTGGTCTGTCATATTATAATAGAGACAGTAGATCTAGCTGGTCTGTCATAATATAATAGAGACAGTAGATCTAGCTGGTCTGTCATAATATAATAGAGACAGTAGATCTAGCTGGTCTGTCATAATATAATAGAGACAGTAGATCTAGCTGGTCTGTCATAATATAATAGAGACAGTAGATCTAGCTGGTCTGTCATAATATAATAGAGACAGTAGATCTAGCTGGTCTGTCATAATATAATAGAGACAGTAGATCTAGCTGGTCTGTCATAATATAATAGAGACAGTAGATCTAGCTGGTCTGTCATAATATAATAGAGACAGTAGATCTAGCTGGTCTGTCATATTATAATAGAGACAGTAGATCTAGCTGGTCTGTCATAATATAATAGAGACAGTAGATCTAGCTGGTCTGTCATAATATAATAGAGACAGTAGATCTAGCTGGTCTGTCATATTATAATAGAGACAGTAGATCTAGCTGGTCTGTCATAATATAATAGAGACAGTAGATCTAGCTGGTCTGTCATAATATAATAGAGACAGTAGATCTAGCTGGTCTGTCATAATATAATAGAGACAGTAGATCTAGCTGGTCTGTCATAATATAATAGAGACAGTAGATCTAGCTGGTCTGTCATGTTATAATAGAGACAGTAGATCTAGCTGGTCTGTCATATTATAATAGAGACAGTAGATCTAGCTGGTCTGTCATATATAATAATAGAGACAGTAGATCTAGCTGGTCTGTCATAATATAATAGAGACAGTAGATCTAGCTGGTCTGTCATAATATAATAGAGACAGTAGATCTAGCTGGTCTGTCATATTATAATAGAGACAGTAGATCTAGCTGGTCTGTCATAATATAATAGAGACAGTAGATCTAGCTGGTCTGTCATAATATAATAGAGACAGTAGATCTAGCTGGTCTGTCATATTATAATAGAGACAGTAGATCTAGCTGGTCTGTCATAATATAATAGAGACAGTAGATCTAGCTGGTCTGTCATGTTATAATAGAGACAGTAGATCTAGCTGGTCTGTCATAATATAATAGAGACAGTAGATCTAGCTGGTCTGTCATAATATAATAGAGACAGTAGATCTAGCTGGTCTGTCATAATATAATAGAGACAGTAGATCTAGCTGGTCTGTCATAATATAATAGAGACAGTAGATCTAGCTGGTCTGTCATAATATAATAGAGACAGTAGATCTAGCTGGTCTGTCATATTATAATAGAGACAGTAGATCTAGCTGGTCTGTCATAATATAATAGAGACAGTAGATCTAGCTGGTCTGTCATAATATAATAGAGACAGTAGATCTAGCTGGTCTGTCATATTATAATAGAGACAGTAGATCTAGCTGGTCTGTCATATTATAATAGAGACAGTAGATCTAGCTGGTCTGTCATAATATAATAGAGACAGTAGATCTAGCTGGTCTGTCATAATATAATAGAGACAGTAGATCTAGCTGGTCTGTCATATTATAATAGAGACAGTAGATCTAGCTGGTCTGTCATAATATAATAGAGACAGTAGATCTAGCTGGTCTGTCATAATATAATAGAGACAGTAGATCTAGCTGGTCTGTCATAATATAATAGAGACAGTAGATCTAGCTGGTCTGTCATAATATAATAGAGACAGTAGATCTAGCTGGTCTGTCATAATATAATAGAGACAGTAGATCTAGCTGGTCTGTCATAATTATAATAGAGACAGTAGATCTAGCTGGTCTGTCATAATATAATAGAGACAGTAGATCTAGCTGGTCTGTCATAATATAATAGAGACAGTAGATCTAGCTGGTCTGTCATATTATAATAGAGACAGTAGATCTAGCTGGTCTGTCATAATATAATAGAGACAGTAGATCTAGCTGGTCTGTCATAATATAATAGAGACAGTAGATCTAGCTGGTCTGTCATAATATAATAGAGACAGTAGATCTACCTGGTCTGTCATAATATAATAGAGACAGTAGATCTAGCTGGTCTGTCATAATATAATAGAGAAGTAGATCTAGCTGGTCTGTCATAAGACAGTAGATCTAGCTGGTCTGTCATAATATAATAGAGACAGTAGATCTAGCTGGTCTGTCATAATATAATAGAGACAGTAGATCTAGCTGGTCTGTCATAATATAATAGAGATAGTAGATCTAGCTGGTCTGTCATATTATAATATAGATAGTAGATCTAGCTGGTCTGTCATTATAATAGAGACAGTAGATCTAGCTGGTCTGTCATATTATAATGGAGACAGTAGATCTAGCTGGTCTGTCATAATATAATAGAGACAGTAGATCTAGCTGGTCTGTCATAATATAATAGAGACAGTAGATCTAGCTGGTCTGTCATAATATAATAGAGACAGTAGATCTAGCTGGTCTGTCATAATATAATAGAGACAGTAGATCTAGCTGGTCTGTCATAATATAATAGAGACAGTAGATCTAGCTGGTCTGTCATAATATAATAGAGACAGTAGATCTAGCTGGTCTGTCATAATATAATAGAGACAGTAGATCTAGCTGGTCTGTCATAATATAATAGAGACAGTAGATCTAGCTGGTCTGTCATAATATAATAGAGACAGTAGATCTAGCTGGTCTGTCATAATATAATAGAGACAGTAGATCTAGCTGGTCTGTCATATTATAATAGAGACAGTAGATCTAGCTGGTCTGTCATAATATAATAGAGACAGTAGATCTAGCTGGTCTGTCATAATATAATAGAGACAGTAGATCTAGCTGGTCTGTCATAATATAATAGAGACAGTAGATCTAGCTGGTCTGTCATATTATAATAGAGACAGTAGATCTAGCTGGTCTGTCATAATATAATAGAGACAGTAGATCTAGCTGGTCTGTCATAATATAATAGAGACAGTAGATCTAGCTGGTCTGTCATAATATAATAGAGACAGTAGATCTAGCTGGTCTGTCATAATATAATAGAGACAGTAGATCTAGCTGGTCTGTCATAATATAATAGAGACAGTAGATCTAGCTGGTCTGTCATAATATAATAGAGACAGTAGATCTAGCTGGTTTGTCATAATATAATAGAGACAGTAGATCTAGCTGGTCTGTCATAATATAATAGAGACAGTAGATCTAGCTGGTCTGTCATAATATAATAGAGACATAGAGACAGTAGATCTAGCTGGTCTGTCATAATATAATAGAGACAGTAGATCTAGCTGGTCTGTCAAATTATAATAGAGACAGTAGATCTAGCTGGTCTGTCATATTATAATAGAGACAGTAGATCTAGCTGGTCTGTCATAATATAATAGAGACAGTAGATCTAGCTGGTCTGTCATAATATAATAGAGACAGTAGATCTAGCTGGTCTGTCATAATATAATAGAGACAGTAGATCTAGCTGGTCTGTCATAATATAATAGAGACATAGAGACAGTAGATCTAGCTGGTCTGTCATAATATAATAGAGACAGTAGATCTAGCTGGTCTGTCATAATATAATAGAGACAGTAGATCTAGCTGGTCTGTCATAATATAATAGAGACAGTAGATCTAGCTGGTCTGTCATAATATAATAGAGACAGTAGATCTAGCTGGTCTGTCATAATATAATAGAGACAGTAGATCTAGCTGGTCTGTCATAATATAATAGAGACAGTAGATCTAGCTGGTCTGTCATAATATAATAGAGACAGTAGATCTAGCTGGTCTGTCATAATATAATAGAGACAGTAGATCTAGCTGGTCTGTCATAATATAATAGAGACAGTAGATCTAGCTGGTCTGTCATAATATAATAGAGACAGTAGATCTAGCTGGTCTGTCATAATATAATAGAGACAGTAGATCTAGCTGGTCTGTCATAATATAATAGACACAATGTGACAGTTGATCTAGCTGGTCTGTCATAATATAATAGAGACAGTAGATCTAGCTGGTCTGTCATAATTTAATAGAGACAGTAGATCTAGCTGGTCTGTCATGTTATAATAGAGACCGTAGATCTAGCTGGTCTGTCATAATATAATAGAGACAGTAGATCTAGCTGGTCTGTCATGTTATAATAGAGACAGTAGATCTAGCTGGTCTGTCATAATATAATAGAGACAGTAGATCTAGCTGGTCTGTCATAATATAATAGAGACAGTAGATCTAGCTGGTCTGTCATGTTATAATAGAGACAGTAGATCTAGCTGGTCTGTCATAATATAATAGAGACAGTAGATCTAGCTGGTCTGTCATAATATAATAGAGACAGTAGATCTAGCTGGTCTGTCATAATATAATAGAGACAGTAGATCTAGCTGGTCTGTCATATTATAATAGAGACAGTAGATCTAGCTGGTCTGTCATAATATAACAGAGACAGTAGATCTAGCTGGTCTGTCATAATATAATAGAGACAGTAGATCTAGCTGGTCTGTCATAATATAATAGAGACAGTAGATCTAGCTGGTCTGTCATAATATAATAGAGACAGTAGATCTAGCTGGTCTGTCATAATATAATAGAGACAGTAGATCTAGCTGGTCTGTCATAATATAATAGAGACAGTAGATCTAGCTGGTCTGTCATAATATAATAGAGACAGTAGATCTAGCTGGTCTGTCATAATATAATAGAGACAGTAGATCTAGCTGGTCTGTCATATTATAATAGAGACAGTAGATCTAGCTGGTCTGTCATAATATAATAGAGACAGTAGATCTAGCTGGTCTGTCATAATATAATAGAGACAGTAGATCTAGCTGGTCTGTCATAATATAATAGAGACAGTAGATCTAGCTGGTCTGTCATAATATAACAGAGACAGTAGATCTAGCTGGTCTGTCATAATATAATAGAGACAGTAGATCTAGCTGGTCTGTCATATTATAATAGAGACAGTGACAGTTGGATCTAGCTGGTCTGTCATAATATAATAGAGACAGTAGATCTAGCTGGTCTGTCATAATATAATAGAGACAGTAGATCTAGCTGGTCTGTCATAATATAATAGAGACAGTAGATCTAGCTGGTCTGTCATATTATAATAGAGACAGTAGATCTAGCTGGTCTGTCATAATATAATAGAGACAGAGACAGTAGATCTAGCTGGTCTGTCATATTATAATAGAGACAGTAGATCTAGCTGGTCTGTCATAATATAATAGAGACAGTAGATCTAGCTGGTCTGTCATATTATAATAGAGACAGTAGATCTAGCTGGTCTGTCATAATATAATAGAGACAGTAGATCTAGCTGGTCTGTCATAATATAATAGAGACAGTAGATCTAGCTGGTCTGTCATGTTATAATAGAGACAGTAGATCTAGCTGGTCTGTCATATATATAATAGAGACAGTAGATCTAGCTGGTCTGTCATAATTATAATAGAGACAGTAGATCTAGCTGGTCTGTCATAATATAATAGAGACAGTAGATCTAGCTGGTCTGTCATGTTATAATAGAGACAGTAGATCTAGCTGGTCTGTCATAATATAATAGAGACAGTAGATCTAGCTGGTCTGTCATAATATAATAGAGACAGTAGATCTAGCTGGTCTGTCATAATATAATAGAGACAGTAGATCTAGCTGGTCTGTCATAATATAATAGAGACAGTAGATCTAGCTGGTCTGTCATAATATAATAGAGACAGTAGATCTAGCTGGTCTGTCATGTTATAATAGAGACAGTAGATCTAGCTGGTCTGTCATAATATAATAGAGACAGTAGATCTAGCTGGTCTGTCATATTATAATAGAGACAGTAGATCTAGCTGGTCTGTCATATATAATAATAGAGACAGTAGATCTAGCTGGTCTGTCATAATATAATAGAGACAGTAGATCTAGCTGGTCTGTCATAATATAATAGAGACAGTAGATCTAGCTGGTCTGTCATAATATAATAGAGACAGTAGATCTAGCTGGTCTGTCATAATATAATAGAGACAGTAGATCTAGCTGGTCTGTCATAATATAATAGAGACAGTAGATCTAGCTGGTCTGTCATATTATAATAGAGACAGTAGATCTAGCTGGTCTGTCATAATATAATAGAGACAGTAGATCTAGCTGGTCTGTCATAATATAATAGAGACAGTAGATCTAGCTGGTCTGTCATAATATAATAGAGACAGTAGATCTAGCTGGTCTGTCATAATATAATAGAGACAGTAGATCTAGCTGGTCTGTCATAATATAATAGAGACAGTAGATCTAGCTGGTCTGTCATAATATAATAGAGACAGTAGATCTAGCTGGTCTGTCATAATAGAGATAGATAGAGACAGAGACAGTAGATCTAGCTGGTATGTCATGTTATAATAGAGACTGTAGATCTAGCTGGTTTGTCATATTATAATAGAGACAGCAGATCTAGCTGGTCTGTCATAATATAATAGAGACAGTAGATCTAGCTGGTCTGTCATAATATAATAGAGACAGTAGATCTAGCTGGTTTGTCATAATATAATAGAGACAGTAGATCTAGCTGGTCTGTCATAATATAATAGAGACAGTAGATCTAGCTGGTCTGTCATAATATAATAGAGACAGTAGATCTAGCTGGTCTGTCATAATATAATAGAGACAGTAGATCTAGCTGGTCTGTCATAATATAATAGAGACAGTAGATCTAGCTGGTCTGTCATATTATAATAGAGACAGTAGATCTAGCTGGTCTGTCATAATATAATAGACAGTAGATCTAGCTGGTCTGTCATAATATAATAGAGACAGTAGATCTAGCTGGTCTGTCATAATATAATAGAGACAGTAGATCTAGCTGGTCTGTCATAATATAATAGAGACAGTAGATCTAGCTGGTCTGTCATAATATAATAGAGACAGTAGATCTAGCTGGTCTGTCATAATATAATAGAGACAGTAGATCTAGCTGGTCTGTCATAATATAATAGAGACAGTAGATCTAGCTGGTCTGTCATATTATAATAGAGACAGTAGATCTAGCTGGTCTGTCATAATATAATAGAGACAGTAGATCTAGCTGGTCTGTCATAATATAATAGAGACAGTAGATCTAGCTGGTCTGTCATAATATAATAGAGACAGTAGATCTAGCTGGTCTGTCATAATATAATAGAGACAGTAGATCTAGCTGGTCTGTCATAATATAATAGAGACAGTAGATCTAGCTGGTCTGTCATAATATAATAGAATAGAGACAGTAGATCTAGCTGGTCTGTCATAATATAATAGAGACAGTAGATCTAGCTGGTCTGTCATAATATAATAGAGACAGTAGATCTAGCTGGTCTGTCATAATATAATAGAGACAGTAGATCTAGCTGGTCTGTCATAATATAATAGAGACAGTAGATCTAGCTGGTCTGTCATAATATAATAGAGACAGTAGATCTAGCTGGTCTGTCATAATATAATAGAGACAGTAGATCTAGCTGGTCTGTCATAATATAATAGAGACAGTAGATCTAGCTGGTCTGTCATAATATAATAGAGACAGTAGATCTAGCTGGTCTGTCATAATATAATAGAGACAGTAGATCTAGCTGGTCTGTCATAATATAATAGAGACAAGTGACAGATCTAGCTGGTCTGTCATAATATAATAGAGACAGTAGATCTAGCTGGTCTGTCATAATATAATAACAACAGTAGATCTAGCTGGTCTGTCATAATATAATAGAGACAGTAGATCTAGCTGGTCTGTCATATTATAATAGAGACAGTAGATCTAGCTGGTCTGTCATAATATAATAGAGACAGTAGATCTAGCTGGTCTGTCATAATATAATAGATAATAGAGACAGTAGATCTAGCTGGTCTGTCATAATATAATAGAGACAGTAGATCTAGCTGGTCTGTCATATTATAATAGAGACAGTAGATCTAGCTGGTCTGTCATAATATAATAGAGACAGTAGATCTAGCTGGTCTGTCATAATATAATAGAGACAGTAGATCTAGCTGGTCTGTCATAATATAATAGAGACAGTAGATCTAGCTGGTCTGTCATAATATAATAGAGACAGTAGATCTAGCTGGTCTGTCATAATATAACAGAGACAGTAGATCTAGCTGGTCTGTCATAATATAATAGAGACAGTAGATCTAGCTGGTCTGTCATATTATAATAGAGACAGTAGATCTAGCTGGTCTGTCATAATATAATAGAGACAGTAGATCTAGCTGGTCTGTCATAATATAATAGAGACAGTAGATCTAGCTGGTCTGTCATAATATAATAGAGACAGTAGATCTAGCTGGTCTGTCATAATATAATAGAGACAGTAGATCTAGCTGGTCTGTCATAATATAATAGACACAATGTGACAGATCTAGCTGGTCTGTCATAATATATAGAGACAGTAGATCCAGCTAGTCTTTAATAATATAATAGAGACAGTAGATCAAGCTGGTCTGTCATAATATAATAGAGACAGTAGATCTAGCTGGTCTGTCATAATATAATAGAGACAGTAGATCTAGCTGGTCTGTCATAATATAATAGAGACAGTAGATCTTGCTGGTCTGTCATAATATACTAGAGACAGTAGATCTAGCTGGTCTGTCGTAATATAATAGATACAGAGACAGTAGATCTAGCTGGTCTGTCATAGTATAATAGAGACAGTAGATCTAGCTGGTCTGTCATAATATAATAGAGACAGTAGATCTAGCTGGTCTGTCATAATATAATAGAGACAGTAGATCTAGCTGGTCTGTCATAATATAATAGAGACAGTAGATCCAGCTGGTCTGTCATAATATAATAGAGACAGTAGATCTAGCTGGTCTGTCATATTATAATAGAGACAGTAGATCTAGCTGGTCTGTCATAATATAATAGAGACAGTAGATCTAGCTGGTCTGTCATAATATAATAGAGACAGTAGATCTAGCTGGTCTGTCATATTATAATAGAGACAGTAGATCTAGCTGGTCTGTCATAATATAATAGAGACAGTAGATCTAGCTGGTCTGTCATAATATAATAGAGACAGTAGATCTAGCTGGTCTGTCATAATATAATAGAGACAGTAGATCTAGCTGGTCTGTCATAATATAATAGAGACAGTAGATCTAGCTGGTCTGTCATAATATAATAGAGACAATGTAGATCTAGCTGGTCTGTCATAATATAATAGAGACAGTAGATCTAGCTGGTCTGTCATAATATAATAGAGACAGTAGATCTAGCTGGTCTGTCATAATTATAATAGAGACAGTAGATCTAGCTGGTCTGTCATAATATAATAGAGACAGTAGATCTAGCTGGTCTGTCATATTATAATAGAGACAGTAGATCTAGCTGGTCTGTCATAATATAATAGAGACAGTAGATCTAGCTGGTCTGTCATAATATAATAGAGACAGTAGATCTAGCTGGTCTGTCATAATATAATAGAGACAGTAGATCTAGCTGGTCTGTCATAATATAATAGAGACAGTAGATCTAGCTGGTCTGTCATAATATAATAGAGACAGTAGATCTAGCTGGTCTGTCATAATATAATAGAGACAGTAGATCTAGCTGGTCTGTCATAATTATAATAGAGACAGTAGATCTAGCTGGTCTGTCATGTTATAATAGAGACAGTAGATCTAGCTGGTCTGTCATAATATAATAGAGACAGTAGATCTAGCTGGTCTGTCATAATATAATAGAGACAGTAGATCTAGCTGGTCTGTCATAATATAATAGAGACAGTAGATCTAGCTGGTCTGTCATAATATAATAGAGACAGTAGATCTAGCTGGTCTGTCATAATATAATAGAGACAGTAGATCTAGCTGGTCTGTCATAATATAATAGAGACAGTAGATCTAGCTGGTCTGTCATAATATAATAGAGACAGTAGATCTAGCTGGTCTGTCATAATATAATAGAGACAGTAGATCTAGCTGGTCTGTCATAATATAATAGAGACAGTAGATCTAGCTGGTCTGTCATAATATAATAGAGACAGTAGATCTAGCTGGTCTGTCATAATATAATAGAGACAGTAGATCTAGCTGGTCTGTCATAATATAATAGAGACAGTAGATCTAGCTGGTCTGTCATAATATAATAGAGACAGTAGATCTAGCTGGTCTGTCATAATATAATAGAGACAGTAGATCTAGCTGGTCTGTCATAATATAATAGAGACAGTAGATCTAGCTGGTCTGTCATAATATAATAGAGACAGTAGATCTAGCTGGTCTGTCATAATATAATAGAGACAGTAGATCTAGCTGGTCTGTCATAATATAATAGAGACAGTAGATCTAGCTTTTCTGTCATAATATAATAGAGACAGTATATCTATCTGGTCTGTCATAATATAATAGAGACAGTAGATCTAGCTGGTCTGTCATAATATAATAGAGACATAGAGACAGTAGCTCTAGCTGGTCTGTCATATTATGACAGAGACAGTAGATCTAGCTGGTCTGTCATAATATAATAGAGACAGTACATCTAGCTGGACAGTAGATCTAGCTGGTCAGTCATAATATAATAGAGAGAGCAGATCTAGCTGTTCTATCGTAATATAATAGAGACAGTAGATCTAGCTGGTCTGTCATAATATAATAGAGACAGTAGATCTAGCTGGTCTGTCATATTATAATAGAGACAGTAGATCTAGCTGGTCTGTCATAATATAATAGAGACAGTAGATCTAGCTGGTCTGTCATAATATAATAGAGACAGTAGATCTAGCTGGTCTGTCATAATATAATAGAGACAGTAGATCTAGCTGGTCTGTCATAATATAATAGAGACAGTAGATCTAGCTGGTCTGTCATAATATAATAGAGACAGTAGATCTAGCTGGTCTGTCATAATATAATAGAGACAGTAGATCTAGCTGGTCTGTAAAATTATAATAGAGACAGTAGATCTAGCTGGTCTGTCATATTATAATAGAGACAGTAGATCTAGCTGGTCTGTCATAATATAATAGAGACAGTAGATCTAGCTGGTCTGTCATATTATAATAGAGACAGTAGATCTAGCTGGTCTGTCATAATATAATAGAGACAGTAGATCTAGCTGGTCTGTCATAATATAATAGAGACAGTAGATCTAGCTGGTCTGTCATAATATAATAGAGACAGTAGATCTAGCTGGTCTGTCATGTTATAATAGAGACAGTAGATCTAGCTGGTTTGTCATAATATAATAGAGACAGTAGATCTAGCTGGTCTGTCATAATATAATAGAGACAGTAGATCTAGCTGGTCTGTCATATTATAATAGAGACAGTAGATCTAGCTGGTCTGTCATAATATAATAATAGAGACAGTAGATCTAGCTGGTCTGTCATAATATAATAGAGACAGTAGATCTAGCTGGTCTGTCATAATTATAATAGAGACAGTAGATCTAGCTGGTCTGTCATAATATAATAGAGACAGTAGATCTAGCTGGTCTGTCATAATATAATAGAGACAGTAGATCTAGCTGGTCTGTCATAATATAATAGAGACAGTAGATCTAGCTGGTCTGTCATAATATAATAGAGACAGTAGATCTAGCTGGTCTGTCATAATATAATAGAGACAGTAGATCTAGCTGGTCTGTCATAATATAATAGAGACAGTAGATCTAGCTGGTCTGTCATAATATAATAGAGACAGTAGATCTAGCTGGTCTGTCATATTATAATAGAGACAGTAGATCTAGCTGGTCTGTCATAATATAATAGAGACAGTAGATCTAGCTGGTCTGTCATATTATAATAGAGACAGTAGATCTAGCTGGTCTGTCATAATTATAATAGAGACAGTAGATCTAGCTGGTCTGTCATAATATAATAGAGACAGTAGATCTAGCTGGTCTGTCATAATATAATAGAGACAGTAGATCTAGCTGGTCTGTCATAATATAATAGAGACAGTAGATCTAGCTGGTCTGTCATAATATAATAGAGACAGTAGATCTAGCTGGTCTGTCATAATATAATAGAGACAGTAGATCTAGCTGGTCTGTCATAATATAATAGAGACAGTAGATCTAGCTGGTCTGTCATAATATAATAGAGACAGTAGATCTAGCTTGTCTGTCATAATATAATAGAGACAGTAGATCTAGCTGGTCTGTCATAATATAATAGAGACAGTAGATCTAGCTGGTCTGTCATAATATAATAGAGACAGTAGATCTAGCTGGTCTGTCATATTATAATAGAGACAGTAGATCTAGCTGGTCTGTCATAATATAATAGAGACAGTAGATCTAGCTGGTCTGTCATACAATTAGAGACAGTAAATCTAGCTGGTCTGTCATAATATAATAGCGACAGTAGATCTAGCTGGTCTGTCATAATATAATAGAGACAGTAGATCTAGCTGGTCTGTCATTATAATAGAGACAGTAGATCTAGCTGGTCTGTCATAATATAATAGAGACAGTAGATCTAGCTGGTCTGTCATATTATAATAGAGACAGTAGATCTAGCTGGTCTGTCATAATATAATAGAGACAGTAGATCTAGCTGGTCTGTCATAATATAATAGAGACAGTAGATCTAGCTGGTCTGTCATAATATAATAGAGACAGTAGATCTAGCTGGTCTGTCATAATATAATAGAGACAGTAGATCTAGCTGGTCTGTCATGTTATAATAGAGACAGTAGATCTAGCTGGTCTGTCATAATATAATAGAGACAGTAGATCTAGCTGGTCTGTCATATTATAATAGAGACAGTAGATCTAGCTGGTCTGTCATAATATAATAGAGACAGTAGATCTAGCTGGTCTGTCATAATATAATAGAGACAGTAGATCTAGCTGGTCTGTCATAATATAATAGAGACAGTAGATCTAGCTGGTCTGTCATAATATAATAGAGACAGTAGATCTAGCTGGTCTGTCATAATATAATAGAGACAGTAGATCTAGCTGGTCTGTCATAATATAATAGAGACAGTAGATCTAGCTGGTCTGTCATAATATAATAGAGACAGTAGATCTAGCTGGTCTGTCATAATATAATAGAGACAGTAGATCTAGCTGGTCTGTCATAATATAATAGAGACAGTAGATCTAGCTGGTCTGTCATAATATAATAGAGACAGTAGATCTAGCTGGTCTGTCATATTATAATAGAGAC
This sequence comes from Oncorhynchus nerka, assembly GCF_034236695.1. Lineage (NCBI taxonomy): Eukaryota > Metazoa > Chordata > Actinopteri > Salmoniformes > Salmonidae > Oncorhynchus > Oncorhynchus nerka. The sequence continues at coordinate 50,077 of NW_027039939.1, read as the reverse complement.
AGTAGATCTAGCTGGTCTGTCATAATATAATAGAGACAGTAGATCTAGCTGGTCTGTCATATTATAATAGAGACAGTAGATCTAGCTGGTCTGTCATAATATAATAGAGACAGTAGATCTAGCTGGTCTGTCATAATATAATAGAGACAGTAGATCTAGCTGGTCTGTCATAATATAATAGAGACAGTAGATCTAGCTGGTCTGTCATATTATAATAGAGACAGTAGATCTAGCTGGTCTGTCATAATATAATAGAGACAGTAGATCTAGCTGGTCTGTCATAATATAATAGAGACAGTAGATCTAGCTGGTCTGTCATAATATAATAGAGACAGTAGATCTAGCTGGTCTGTCATAATATAATAGAGACAGTAGATCTAGCTGGTCTGTCATATTATAATAGAGACAGTAGATCTAGCTGGTCTGTCATAATATAATAGAGACAGTAGATCTAGCTGGTCTGTCATAATATAATAGAGACAGTAGATCTAGCTGGTCTGTCATAATATAATAGAGACAGTAGATCTAGCTGGTCTGTCATAATATAATAGAGACAGTAGATCTAGCTGGTCTGTCATATTATAATAGAGACAGTAGATCTAGCTGGTCTGTCATAATATAATAGAGACAGTAGATCTAGCTGGTCTGTCATAATATAATAGAGACAGTAGATCTAGCTGGTCTGTCATAATATAATAGAGACAGTAGATCTAGCTGGTCTGTCATAATATAATAGAGACAGTAGATCTAGCTGGTCTGTCATAATATAATAGAGACAGTAGATCTAGCTGGTCTGTCATAATATAATAGAGACAGTAGATCTAGCTGGTCTGTCATAATATAATAGAGACAGTAGATCTAGCTGGTCTGTCATATTATAATAGAGACAGTAGATCTAGCTGGTCTGTCATAATATAATAGAGACAGTAGATCTAGCTGGTCTGTCATAATATAATAGAGACAGTAGATCTAGCTGGTCTGTCATAATATAATAGAGTAATAGAGACAGTAGATCTAGCTGGTCTGTCATAATATAATAGAGACAGTAGATCTAGCTGGTCTGTCATAATATAATAGAGACAGTAGATCTAGCTGGTCTGTCATAATATAATAGAGACAGTAGATCTAGCTGGTCTGTCATATTATAATAGAGACAGTAGATCTAGCTGGTCTGTCATAATATAATAGAGACAGTAGATCTAGCTGGTCTGTCATAATATAATAGAGACAGTAGATCTAGCTGGTCTGTCATAATTATAATAGAGACAGTAGATCTAGCTGGTCTGTCATAATATAATAGAGACAGTAGATCTAGCTGGTCTGTCATAATATAATAGAGACAGTAGATCTAGCTGGTCTGTCATAATATAATAGAGACAGTAGATCTAGCTGGTCTGTCATAATATAATAGAGACAGTAGATCTAGCTGGTCTGTCATATTATAATAGAGACAGTAGATCTAGCTGGTCTGTCATAATATAATAGAGACAGTAGATCTAGCTGGTCTGTCATGTTATAATAGAGACAGTAGATCTAGCTGGTCTGTCATAATATAATAGAGACAGTAGATCTAGCTGGTCTGTCATAATATAATAGAGACAGTAGATCTAGCTGGTCTGTCATAATATAATAGAGACAGTAGATCTAGCTGGTCTGTCATAATATAATAGAGACAGTAGATCTAGCTGGTCTGTCATAATATAATAGAGACAGTAGATCTAGCTGGTCTGTCATAATATAATAGAGACAGTAGATCTAGCTGGTCTGTCATAATATAATAGAGACAGTAGATCTAGCTGGTCTGTCATAATATAATAGAGACAGTAGATCTAGCTGGTCTGTCATAATATAATAGAGACAGTAGATCTAGCTGGTCTGTCATAATATAATAGAGACAGTAGATCTAGCTGGTCTGTCATAATATAATAGAGACAGTAGATCTAGCTGGTCTGTCATAATATAATAGAGACAGTAGATCTAGCTGGTCTGTCATAATATAATAGAGACAGTAGATCTAGCTGGTCTGTCATGTTATAATAGAGACAGTAGATCTAGCTGGTCTGTCATAATATAATAGAGACAGTAGATCTAGCTGGTCTGTCATAAATATAATAGAGACAGTAGATCTAGCTGGTCTGTCATAATATAATAGAGACAGTAGATCTAGCTGGTCTGTCATAATATAATAGAGACAGTAGATCTAGCTGGTCTGTCATATTATAATAGAGACAGTAGATCTAGCTGGTCTGTCATAATATAATAGAGACAGTAGATCTAGCTGGTCTGTCATAATATAATAGAGACAGTAGATCTAGCTGGTCTGTCATAATATAATAGAGACAGTAGATCTAGCTGGTCTGTCATAATATAATAGAGACAGTAGATCTAGCTGGTCTGTCATAATATAATAGAGACAGTAGATCTAGCTGGTCTGTCATAATATAATAGAGACAGTAGATCTAGCTGGTCTGTCATAATATAATAGAGACAGTAGATCTAGCTGGTCTGTCATAATATAATAGAGACAGTAGATCTAGCTGGTCTGTCATAATATAATAGAGACAGTAGATCTAGCTGGTCTGTCATAATATAATAGAGACAGTAGATCTAGCTGGTCTGTCATATTATAAGAGAGACAGTAGATCTAGCTGGTCTGTCATAATATAATAGAGACAGTAGATCTAGCTGGTCTGTCATAATATAATAGAGACAGTAGATCTAGCTGGTCTGTCATAATATAATAGAGACAGTAGATCTAGCTGGTCTGTCATAATATAATAGAGACAGTAGATCTAGCTGGTCTGTCATATATATAGATAGAGACAGTAGATCTAGCTGGTCTGTCATAATATAATAGAGACAGTAGATCTAGCTGGTCTGTCATAATATAATAGAGACAGTAGATCTAGCTGGTCTGTCATAATATAATAGAGACAGTAGATCTAGCTGGTCTGTCATAATATAATAGAGACAGTAGATCTAGCTGGTCTGTCATAATATAATAGAGACAGTAGATCTAGCTGGTCTGTCATAATATAATAGAGACATTGAGACAGTAGATCTAGCTGGTCTGTCATAATATAATAGAGACAGTAGATCTAGCTGGTCTGTCATAATATAATAGAGACAGTAGATCTAGCTGGTCTGTCATAATATAATAGAGACAGTAGATCTAGCTGGTCTGTCATAATATAATAGAGACAGTAGATCTAGCTGGTCTGTCATAATATAATAGAGACAGTAGATCTAGCTGGTCTGTCATAATATAATAGAGACAGTAGATCTAGCTGGTCTGTCATAATATAATAGAGACAGTAGATCTAGCTGGTCTGTCATAATATAATAGAGACAGTAGATCTAGCTGGTCTGTCATAATATAATAGAGACAGTAGATCTAGCTGGTCTGTCAAATTAGAATAGAGACAGTAGATCTAGCTGGTCTGTCATAATATAATAGAGACAGTAGATCTAGCTGGTCTGTCATGTTATAATAGAGACAGTAGATCTAGCTGGTCTGTCATAATATAATAGAGACAGTAGATCTAGCTGGTCTGTCATAATATAATAGAGACAGTAGATCTAGCTGGTCTGTCATATTATAATAGAGACAGTAGATCTAGCTGGTCTGTCATAATATAACAGAGACAGTAGATCTAGCTGGTCTGTCATAATATAATAGAGACAGTAGATCTAGCTGGTCTGTCATATTATAATAGAGACAGTAGATCTAGCTGGTCTGTCATAATATAATAGAGACAGTAGATCTAGCTGGTCTGTCATAATATAATAGAGACAGTAGATCTAGCTGGTCTGTCATAATATAATAGAGACAGTAGATCTAGCTGGTCTGTCATAATATAATAGAGACAGTAGATCTAGCTGGTCTGTCATAATATAATAGAGACAGTAGATCTAGCTGGTCTGTCATAATATAATAGAGACAGTAGATCTAGCTGGTCTGTCATAATATAATAGAGACAGTAGATCTAGCTGGTCTGTCATGTTATAATAGAGACAGTAGATCTAGCTGGTCTGTCATAATATAATAGAGACAGTAGATCTAGCTGGTCTGTCATAATATAATAGAGACAGTAGATCTAGCTGGTCTGTCATATTATAATAGAGACAGTAGATCTAGCTGGTCTGTCATAATATAATAATAGAGACAGTAGATCTAGCTGGTCTGTCATGTTATAATAGAGACAGTAGATCTAGCTGGTCTGTCATAATATAATAGAGACAGTAGATCTAGCTGGTCTGTCATAATATAATAGAGACAGTAGATCTAGCTGGTCTGTCATATTATAATAGAGACAGTAGATCTAGCTGGTCTGTCATAATATAATAGAGACAGTAGATCTAGCTGGTCTGTCATAATATAATAGAGACAGTAGATCTAGCTGGTCTGTCATATTATAATAGAGACAGTAGATCTAGCTGGTCTGTCATAATATAATAGAGACAGTAGATCTAGCTGGTCTGTCATAATATAATAGAGACAGTAGATCTAGCTGGTCTGTCATAATATAATAGAGACAGTAGATCTAGCTGGTCTGTCATAATATAATAGAGACAGTAGATCTAGCTGGTCTGTCATAATATAATAGAGACAGTAGATCTAGCTGGTCTGTCATAATATAATAGAGACAGTAGATCTAGCTGGTCTGTCATAATATAACAGAGACAGTAGATCTAGCTGGTCTGTCATAATATAATAGAGACAGTAGATCTAGCTGGTCTGTCATAATATAATAGAGACAGTAGATCTAGCTGGTCTGTCATAATATAATAGAGACAGTAGATCTAGCTGGTCTGTCATAATATAATAGAGACAGTAGATCTAGCTGGTCTGTCATAATATAATAGAGACAGTAGATCTAGCTGGTCTGTCATAATATAATAGAGACAGTAGATCTAGCTGGTCTGTCATAATATAATAGAGACAGTAGATCTAGCTGGTCTGTCATAATATAACAGAGACAGTAGATCTAGCTGGTCTGTCATAATATAATAGAGACAGTAGATCTAGCTGGTCTGTCATATATATAATAGAGACAGTAGATCTAGCTGGTCTGTCATAAAATATTAGAGATAGTAGATCTAGCTGGTCTGTCATAATATAATAGAGACAGTAGATCTAGCTGGTCTGTCCTAATACAATAGAGACAGTAGATCTAGCTGGTCTGTCATAATATAATAGAGACAGTAGATCTAGCTGGTCTGTCATAATATAATAGAGACAGTAGATCTAGCTGGTCTGTCATATTATAATAGAGACAGTAGATCTAGCTGGTCTGTCATAATATAATAGAGACAGTAGATCTAGCTGGTCTGTCATAATATAATAGAGACAGTAGATCTAGCTGGTCTGTCATATTATAATAGAGACAGTAGATCTAGCTGGTCTGTCATAATATAATAGAGACAGTAGATCTAGCTGGTCTGTCATAATATAATAGAGACAGTAGATCTAGCTGGTCTGTCATAATATAATAGAGACAGTAGATCTAGCTGGTCTGTCATAATATAATAGAGACAGTAGATCTAGCTGGTCTGTCATAATATAATAGAGACACAGAGACAGTTGATCTAGCTGGTCTGTCATAATTTAATAGACACAGTAGATCTAGCTGGTCTGTCATAATATAATAGAGACAGTAGATCTAGCTGGTCTGTCATATTATAATAGAGACAGTAGATCTAGCTGGTCTGTCATAATATAATAGAGACAGTAGATCTAGCTGGTCTGTCATATTATAATAGAGACAGTAGATCTAGCTGGTCTGTCATATTATAATAGAGACAGTAGATCTAGCTGGTCTGTCATAATATAATAGAGACAGTAGATCTAGCTGGTCTGTCATGGTATAATAGAGACAGTAGATCTAGCTGGTCTGTCATAATATAATAGAGACAGTAGATCTAGCTGGTCTGTCATAATATAATAGAGACAGTAGATCTAGCTGGTCTGTCATAATATAATAGAGACAGTAGATCTAGCTGGTCTGTCATAATATAATAGAGACAGTAGATCTAGCTGGTCTGTCATAATATAATAGAGACAGTAGATCTAGCTGGTCTGTCATAATATAATAGAGACAGTAGATCTAGCTGGTCTGTCATAATATAATAGAGACAGTAGATCTAGCTGGTCTGTCATAATATAATAGAGACAGTAGATCTAGCTGGTCTGTCATAATATAATAGAGACAGTAGATCTAGCTGGTCTGTCATAATATAATAGAGACAGTAGATCTAGCTGGTCTGTCATAATATAATAGAGACAGTAGATCTAGCTGGTCTGTCATAATATAATAGAGACAGTAGATCTAGCTGGTCTGTCATAATATAATAGAGACAGTAGATCTAGCTGGTCTGTCATAATATAATAGAGACTGTAGATCTAGCTGGTTTGTCATAAAATAAAAGAGACAGTAGATCTAGCTGGTCTGTCATATTATATAATAGAGACAGTAGATCTAGCTGGTCTGTCATAATATAATAGAGACAGTAGATCTAGCTGGTCTGTCATAATATAATAGAGACAGTAGATCTAGCTGGTCTGTTGTATAATATAGATCTAGACTGTCAGTAGATCTAGATCTAGTCTGGTGTCATATTATAATAGAGACAGTAGATCTAGCTGGTCTGTCATAATATAATAGAGACTGTAGATCTAGCTGGTCTGTCATAATATAATAGAGACAGTAGATCTAGCTGGTCTGTCATATTATAATAGAGACAGTAGATCTAGCTGGTCTGTCATAATATAATAGAGACAGTAGATCTAGCTGGTCTGTCATAATATAATAGAGACAGTAGATCTAGCTGGTCTGTCATAATATAATAGAGACAGTAGATCTAGCTGGTCTGTCATAATATAATAGAGACAGTAGATCTAGCTGGTCTGTCATAATATAATAGAGACAGTAGATCTAGCTGGTCTGTCATAATATAATAGAGACAGTAGATCTAGCTGGTCTGTCATAATATATAATAGAGACAGTAGATCTAGCTGGTCTGTCATAATATAATAGAGACAGTAGATCTAGCTGGTCTGTCATAATATAATAGAGACAGTAGATCTAGCTGGTCTGTCATAATATAATAGAGACAGTAGATCTAGCTGGTCTGTCATATTATAATAGAGACAGTAGATCTAGCTGGTCTGTCATAATATAATAGAGACAGTAGATCTAGCTGGTCTGTCATAATATAATAGAGACAGTAGATCTAGCTGGTCTGTCATAATATAATAGAGACAGTAGATCTAGCTGGTCTGTCATAATATAATAGAGACAGTAGATCTAGCTGGTCTGTCATAATATAATAGAGACAGTAGATCTAGCTGGTCTGTCATAATATAATAGAGACAGTAGATCTAGCTGGTCTGTCATAATATAATAGAGACAGTAGATCTAGCTGGTCTGTCATATTATAATAGAGACAGTAGATCTAGCTGGTCTGTCATAATATAATAGAGACAGTAGATCTAGCTGGTCTGTCATTATAATAGAGACAGTAGATCTAGCTGGTCTGTCATAATATATAATAGAGACAGTAGATCTAGCTGGTCTGTCATAATATAATAGAGACAGTAGATCTAGCTGGTCTGTCATGTTATAATAGAGACAGTAGATCTAGCTGGTCTGTCATAATATAATAGAGACAGTAGATCTAGCTGGTCTGTCATAATATAATAGAGACAGTAGATCTAGCTGGTCTGTCATAATATAATAGAGACAGTAGATCTAGCTGTCTGTTATATATTATAACAGAGACAGTAGATCTAGCTGGTCTGTCATAATATAATAGAGACAGTAGATCTAGCTGGTCTGTCATAATATAATAGAGACAGTAGATCTAGCTGGTCTGTCATAATATAATAGAGACAGTAGATCTAGCTGGTCTGTCATAATATAATAGAGACAGTAGATCTAGCTGGTCTGTCATAATATAATAGAGACAGTAGATCTAGCTGGTCTGTCATAATATAATAGAGACAGTAGATCTAGCTGGTCTGTCATAATATAATAGAGACAGTAGATCTAGCTGGTCTGTCATAATATAATAGAGACAGTAGATCTAGCTGGTCTGTCATATTATAATAGAGACAGTAGATCTAGCTGGTCTGTCATAATATAATAGAGACAGTAGATCTAGCTGGTCTGTCATAATATAATAGAGACAGTAGATCTAGCTGGTCTGTCATAATTATAATAGAGACAGTAGATCTAGCTGGTCTGTCATAATATAATAGAGACAGTAGATCTAGCTGGTCTGTCATGTTATAATAGAGACAGTAGATCTAGCTGGTCTGTCATATATATAATAGAGACAGTAGATCTAGCTGGTCTGTCATAATATAATAGAGACAGTAGATCTAGCTGGTCTGTCATATTATAATAGAGACAGTAGATCTAGCTGGTCTGTCATAATATAACAGAGACAGTAGATCTAGCTGGTCTGTCATAATATAATAGAGACAGTAGATCTAGCTGGTCTGTCATAATATAATAGAGACAGTAGATCTAGCTGGTCTGTCATAATATAATAGAGACAGTAGATCTAGCTGGTCTGTCATAATATAATAGAGACAGTAGATCTAGCTGGTCTGTCATAATATAATAGAGACAGTAGATCTAGCTGGTCTGTCATAATATAATAGACACAGAGACAGTAGATCTAGCTGGTCTGTCATAATATAATAGAGACAGTAGATCTAGCTGGTCTGTACTATAATAGCGATAGTAGATCTAGATGGTCTGTCATAATATAATAGAGACAGTAGATCTAGCTGGTCTGTCATAATATAATAGAGACAGTAGATCTAGCTGGTCTGTCATGTTATAATAGAGACAGTAGATCTAGCTGGTCTGTCATATATAATAGAGACAGAAGATCTAGCTGGTCTGTCATAATATAATAGAGACAGTAGATCTAGCTGGTCTGTCATATTATAATAGAGACAGTAGATCTAGCTGGTCTGTCATAATATAATAGAGACAGCAGATCTAGCTGGTCTGTCATATTATAATAGAGACAGTAGATCTAGCTGGTCTGTCATATTATAATAGAGACAGTAGATCTAGATCTAGCTGGTCTGTCATAATATAATAGAGACAGTAGATCTAGCTGGTCTGTCATAATATAATAGAGACAGTAGATCTAGCTGGTCTGTCATAATATAATAGAGACAGTAGATCTAGCTGGTCTGTCATAATATAATAGAGACAGTAGATCTAGCTGGTCTGTCATAATATATAATCTAGTCTGTCATAATATAATAGACAGATCTAGCTGGTCTGTCATAATACAATAGAGACAGTAGATCTAGCTGGTCTGTCATAATATAATAGAGACCGTAGATCTAGCTGGTCAGTCATAATATAGAGACAGTAGATCTAGCTGGTCTGTCATAATATAATAGAGACAGTAGATCTAGCTGGTCTGTCATAATATAATAGAGACAGTAGATCTAGCTGGTCTGTCATAATATAATAGAGACAGTAGATCTAGCTGGTCTGTCATAATATAATAGAGACAGTAGATCTAGCTGGTCTGTCATATTATAATAGAGACAGTAGATCTAGCTGGTCTGTCTGTCATAATATAATAGAGACAGTAGATCTAGCTGGTCTGTCATAATATAATAGAGACAGTAGATCTAGCTGGTCTGTCATAATATAATAGAGACAGTAGATCTAGCTGGTCTGTCATATAATAGAGACAGTAGATCTAGCTGGTCTGTCATAATATAATAGAGACAGCAGATCTAGCTGGTCTGTCATATTATAATAGAGACAACAGATCTAGCTGGTCTGTCATAATATAATAGAGACAGTAGATCTAGCTGGTCTGTCATAATATAATAGAGACAGTAGATCTAGCTGGTCTGTCATAATATAATAGAGACAGTAGATCTAGCTGGTCTGTCATAATATAATAGAGACAGTAGATCTAGCTGGTCTGTCATAATATAATAGAGACAGTAGATCTAGCTGGTCTGTCATAATATAATAGAGACAGTAGATCTAGCTGGTCTGTCATATTATAATAGAGACAGTAGATCTAGCTGGTCTGTCATAATATAATAGAGACAGTAGATCTAGCTGGTCTGTCATATTAAATAGAGACATTAGAGACAGTAGATCTAGCTGGTCTGTCATAATATAATAGAGACAGTAGATCTAGCTGGTCTGTCATAATATAATAGAGACAGTAGATCTAGCTGGTCTGTCATAATATAATAGAGACAGTAGATCTAGCTGGTCTGTCATATTATAATAGAGACAGTAGATCTAGCTGGTCTGTCATAATATAATAGAGACAGTAGATCTAGCTGGTCTGTCATAATATAATAGAGACAGTAGATCTAGCTGGTCTGTCATAATATAATAGAGACAGTAGATCTAGCTGGTCTGTCATAATATAACAGAGACAGTAGATCTAGCTGGTCTGTCATAATATAATAGAGACAGTAGATCTAGCTGGTCTGTCATATTATAATAGAGACAGTAGATCTAGCTGGTCTGTCATAATATAATAGAGAAATAGAGACAGTAGATCTAGCTGGTCTGTCATAATATAATAGAGACAGTAGATCTAGCTGGTCTGTCATAATATAATAGAGACAGTAGATCTAGCTGGTCTGTCATAATATAATAGAGACAGTAGATCTAGCTGGTCTGTCATAATATAATAGAGACAGTAGATCTAGCTGGTCTGTCATAATATAATAGAGACAGTAGATCTAGCTGGTCTGTCATAATATAATAGAGACAGTAGATCTAGCTGGTCTGTCATAATATAATAGAGACAGTAGATCTAGCTGGTCTGTCATAATATAATAGAGACAGTAGATCTAGCTGGTCTGTCATAATATAATAGAGACAGTAGATCTAGCTGGTCTGTCATATTATAATAGAGACAGTAGATCTAGCTGGTCTGTCATAATATAATAGAGACAGTAGATCTAGCTGGTCTGTCATAATATAATAGAGACAGTAGATCTAGCTGGTCTGTCATATTATAATAGAGACAGTAGATCTAGCTGGTCTGTCATAATATAATAGAGACAGTAGATCTAGCTGGTCTGTCATAATATAACTAGCTAGAGACAGTAGATCTAGCTGGTCTGTCATAATATAATAGAGACAGTAGATCTAGCTGGTCTGTCATAATATAATAGAGACAGTAGATCTAGCTGGTCTGTCATAATATAATAGAGACAGTAGATCTAGCTGGTCTGTCATGTTATAATAGAGACAGTAGATCTAGCTGGTCTGTCATAATATAATAGAGACAGTAGATCTAGCTGGTCTGTCATAATATAATAGAGACAGTAGATCTAGCTGGTCTGTCATATTATAATAGAGACAGTAGATCTAGCTGGTCTGTCATAATATAATAGAGACATAGAGACAGTAGATCTAGCTGGTCTGTCATAATATAATAGAGACAGTAGATCTAGCTGGTCTGTCATAATATAATAGAGACAGTAGATCTAGCTGGTCTGTCATAATATAATAGAGACAGTAGATCTAGCTGGTCTGTCATAATATAATAGAGACAGTAGATCTAGCTGGTCTGTCATAATATAATAGAGACAGTAGATCTAGCTGGTCTGTCATAATATAATAGAGACAGTAGATCTAGCTGGTCTGTCATAATATAATAGAGACAGTAGATCTAGCTGGTCTGTCATAATATAATAGAGACAGTAGATCTAGCTGGTCTGTCATAATATAATAGAGACAGTAGATCTAGCTGGTCTGTCATATATTATAATAGAGACAGTAGATCTAGCTGGTCTGTCATAATATAATAGAGACAGTAGATCTAGCTGGTCTGTCATAATATAATAGAGACAGTAGATCTAGCTGGTCTGTCATGTTATAATAGAGACAGTAGATCTAGCTGGTCTGTCATAATATAATAGAGACAGTAGATCTAGCTGGTCTGTCATATTATAATAGAGACAGTAGATCTAGCTGGTCTGTCATAATGCAATAGAGACAGTAGATCTAGCTGGTCTGTCATAATATAATAGAGACAGTAGATCTAGCTGGTCTGTCATAATATAATAGAGACAGTAGATCTAGCTGGTCTGTCATAATATAATAGAGACAGTAGATCTAGCTGGTCTGTCATAATATAATAGAGACAGTAGATCTAGCTGGTCTGTCATATTATAATAGAGACAGTAGATCTAGCTGGTCTGTCATAATATAATAGAGACAGTAGATCTAGCTGGTCTGTCATAATATAATAGAGACAGTAGATCTAGCTGGTCTGTCATAATTATAATAGAGACAGTAGATCTAGCTGGTCTGTCATAATATAATAGAGACAGTAGATCTAGCTGGTCTGTCATAATATAATAGAGACAGTAGATCTAGCTGGTCTGTCATAATATAATAGAGACAGTAGATCTAGCTGGTCTGTCATAATATAATAGAGACAGTAGATCTAGCTGGTCTGTCATAATATAATAGAGACAGTAGATCTAGCCGGTCTGTCATAATATAATAGAGACATTAGATCTAGCTGGTCTGTCATATTATAATAGAGACAGTAGATCTAGCTGGTCTGTCATAATATAATAGAGAAATAGAGACAGTAGATCTAGCTTGTCTGTCATAATATAATAGAGACAGTAGATCTAGCTGGTCTGTCATATTATAATAGAGACAGTAGATCTAGCTGGTCTATCATAATATAATAGAGACAGTAGATCTAGCTGGTCTGTCATGTTATAATAGAGACCGTAGATCTAGCTGGTCTGTCATAATATATAGAGACAGTAGATCTAGCTGGTCTGTCATAATATAATAGAGACAGTAGATCTAGCTGGTCTGTCATAATATATTAGACAGTAGATCTAGCTGGTCTGTCATAATGTAATAGAGACAGTAGATCTAGCTGGTCTGTCATATTATAATAGAGACAGTAGATCTACCTGGTCTGTCATAATTATTATAGAGACAGTAGATCTACCTGGTCTGTCATAATATTATAGAGACAGTAGATCTAGCAGGTCTGTCATAATATAATAGAGACAGTAGATCTAGCTGGTCTGTCATAATATAATAGAGACAGTAGATCTAGCTGGTCTGTCATAATATAATAGACACAAGACAGTAGATCTAGCTGGTCTGTCATAATATAATAGAGACAGTAGATCTAGCTGGTCTGTCATAATATAATAGAGACAGTAGATCTAGCTGGTCTGTCATAATATAATAGAGACAGTAGATCTAGCTGGTCTGTCATAATATAATAGAGACAGTAGATCTAGCTGGTCTGTCATAATATAATAGAGACAGTAGATCTAGCTGGTCTGTCATAATATAATAGAGACAGTAGATCTAGCTGGTCTGTCATAATATAATAGAGACAGTAGATCTAGCTGGTCTGTCATATTATAATAGAGACAGTAGATCTAGCTGGTCTGTCATAATATAATAGAGACAGTAGATCTAGCTGGTCTGTCATAATATAATAGAGACAGTAGATCTAGCTGGTCTGTCATATTATAATAGAGACAGTAGATCTAGCTGGTCTGTCATAATATAATAGAGACAGTAGATCTAGCTGGTCTGTCATAATATAATAGAGACAGTAGATCTAGCTGGTCTGTCATAATATAATAGAGACAGTAGATCTAGCTGGTCTGTCATAATATATAATAGAGACAGTAGATCTAGCTGGTCTGTCATAATATAATAGAGACAGTAGATCTAGCTGGTCTGTCATAATATAATAGAGACAGTAGATCTAGCTGGTCTGTCATAATATAATAGAGACAGTAGATCTAGCTGGTCTGTCATATTATAATAGAGACAGTAGATCTAGCTGGTCTGTCATAATATAATAGAGACAGTAGATCTAGCTGGTCTGTCATAATATAATAGAGACAGTAGATCTAGCTGGTCTGTCATAATATAATAGAGACAGTAGATCTAGCTGGTCTGTCATAATATAATAGAGACAGTAGATCTAGCTGGTCTGTCATAATATAATAGAGACAGTAGATCTAGCTGGTCTGTCATAATATAATAGAGACAGTAGATCTAGCTGGTCTGTCATAATATAATAGAGACAGTAGATCTAGCTGGTCTGTCATAATATAATAGAGACAGTAGATCTAGCTGGTCTGTCATAATATAATAGAGACAGTAGATCTAGCTGGTCTGTCATAATATAATAGAGACAGTAGATCTAGCTGGTCTGTCATAATATAATAGAGACAGTAGATCTAGCTGGTCTGTCATAATATAATAGAGACAGTAGATCTAGCTGGTCTGTCATAATATAATAGAGACAGTAGATCTAGCTGGTCTGTCATAATATAATAGAGACAGTAGATCTAGCTGGTCTGTCATAATATAATAGAGACAGTAGATCTAGCTGGTCTGTCATAATATAATAGAGACAGTAGATCTAGCTGGTCTGTCATAATATAATAGAGACAGTAGATCTAGCTGGTCTGTCATAATATAATAGAGACAGTAGATCTAGCTGGTCTGTCATAATATAATAGAGACAGTAGATCTAGCTGGTCTGTCATATTATAATAGAGACAGTAGATCTAGCTGGTCTGTCATAATATAATAGAGACAGTAGATCTAGCTGGTCTGTCATAATATAATAGAGACAGTAGATCTAGCTGGTCTGTCATATTATAATAGAGACAGTAGATCTAGCTGGTCTGTCATAATATAATAGAGACAGTAGATCTAGCTGGTCTGTCATAATATAATAGAGACAGTAGATCTAGCTGGTCTGTCATAATATAATAGAGACAGTAGATCTAGCTGGTCTGTCATAATATAATAGAGACAGTAGATCTAGCTGGTCTGTCATAATATAATAGAGACAGTAGATCTAGCTGGTCTGTCATAATATAATAGAGACAGTAGATCTAGCTGGTCTGTCATAATTATAATAGAGACAGTAGATCTAGCTGGTCTGTCATAATATAATAGAGACAGTAGATCTAGCTGGTCTGTCATAATATAATAGAGACAGTAGATCTAGCTGGTCTGTCATATTATAATAGAGACAGTAGATCTAGCTGGTCTGTCATAATATAATAGAGACAGTAGATCTAGCTGGTCTGTCATAATATAATAGAGACAGTAGATCTAGCTGGTCTGTCATAATATAATAGAGACAGTAGATCTAGCTGGTCTGTCATAATATAATAGAGACAGTAGATCTAGCTGGTCTGTCATAATATAATAGAGACAGTAGATCTAGCTGGTCTGTCATAATATAATAGAGACAGTAGATCTAGCTGGTCTGTCATAATATAATAGAGACAGTAGATCTAGCTGGTCTGTCATAATATAATAGAGACAGTAGATCTAGCTGGTCTGTCATAATATAATAGAGACAGTAGATCTAGCTGGTCTGTCATAATATAATAGAGACAGTAGATCTAGCTGGTCTGTCATAATATAATAGAGACAGTAGATCTAGCTGGTCTGTCATAATATAATAGAGACAGTAGATCTAGCTGGTCTGTCATAATATAATAGAGACAGTAGATCTAGCTGGTCTGTCATAATATAATAGAGACAGTAGATCTAGCTGGTCTGTCATATTATAATAGAGACAGTAGATCTAGCTGGTCTGTCATAATATAATAGAGACAGTAGATCTAGCTGGTCTGTCATAATATAATAGAGACAGTAGATCTAGCTGGTCTGTCATAATATAATAGAGACAGTAGATCTAGCTGGTCTGTCATAATTATAATAGAGACAGTAGATCTAGCTGGTCTGTCATAATATAATAGAGACAGTAGATCTAGCTGGTCTGTCATAATATAATAGAGACAGTAGATCTAGCTGGTCTGTCATAATATAATAGAGACAGTAGATCTAGCTGGTCTGTCATAATTATAATAGAGACAGTAGATCTAGCTGGTCTGTCATAATATAATAGAGACAGTAGATCTAGCTGGTCTGTCATAATATAATAGAGACAGTAGATCTAGCTGGTCTGTCATAATATAATAGAGACAGTAGATCTAGCTGGTCTGTCATAATATAATAGAGACAGTAGATCTAGCTGGTCTGTCATATTATAATAGAGACAGTAGATCTAGCTGGTCTGTCATAATATAATAGAGACAGTAGATCTAGCTGGTCTGTCATAATATAATAGAGACAGTAGATCTAGCTGGTCTGTCATAATATAATAGAGACAGTAGATCTAGCTGGTCTGTCATAATATAATAGAGACAGAGACAGTAGATCTAGCTGGTCTGTCATAATATAATAGAGACAGTAGATCTAGCTGGTCTGTCATATTATAATAGAGACAGTAGATCTAGCTGGTCTGTCATATTATAATAATAGAGACAGTAGATCTAGCTGGTCTGTCATATTATAATGGAGACAGTAGATCTAGCTGGTCTGTCATAATATAATAGAGACAGTATATCTAACTGGTCTGTCATAATATAATTGAGACAAGAGACAGTAGATCTAGCTGGTCTGTCATAATATAATAGAGACAGTAGATCTAGCTGGTCTGTCATAATATAATAGACACCGTAGATCTAGCTGGTCTGTCATAATATAATAGAGACAGTAGATCTAGCTGGTCTGTCATAATATAATAGAGACAGTAGATCTAGCTGGTCTGTCATAATATAATAGAGACAGTAGATCTAGCTGGTCTGTCATAATATAATAGAGACAGTAGATCTAGCTGGTCTGTCATAATATAATAGAGACAGTAGATCTAGCTGGTCTGTCATAATATAATAGACACCGTAGATCTAGCTGGTCTGTCATAATATAATAGAGACAGTAGATCTAGCTGGTCTGTCATAATATAATAGAGACAGTAGATCTAGCTGGTCTGTCATATTATAATAGAGACAGTAGATCTAGCTGGTCTGTCATAATATAATAGAGACAGTAGATCTAGCTGGTCTGTCATATTATAATAGAGACAGTAGATCTAGCTGGTCTGTCATAATATAATAGAGACAGTAGATCTAGCTGGTCTGTCATAATATAATAGAGACAGTAGATGTAGCTGTCTGTCATAATATAATATAGACAGTAGATCTAGCTGGTCTGTCATAATATAATAGAGACAGTAGATCTAGCTGGTCTGTCATAATATAATAGAGACAGTAGATCTAGCTGGTCTGTCATATTATAATAGAGACAGTAGATCTAGCTGGTCTGTCATAATATAATAGAGACAGTAGATCTAGCTGGTCTGTCATAATATAATAGAGACAGTAGATCTAGCTGGTCTGTCATAATATAATAGAGACAGTAGATCTAGCTGGTCTGTCATAATATAATAGAGACAGTAGATCTAGCTGGTCTGTCATAATATAATAGAGACAGTAGATCTAGCTGGTCTGTCATAATTATAATAGAGACAGTAGATCTAGCTGGTCTGTCATATAATATAATAGAGACAGTAGATCTAGCTGGTCTGTCATAATATAATAGAGACAGTAGATCTAGCTGGTCTGTCATAATTATAATAGAGACAGTAGATCTAGCTGGTCTGTCATAATATAATAGAGACAGTAGATCTAGCTGGTCTGTCATAATATAATAGAGACAGTAGATCTAGCTGGTCTGTCATAATATAATAGAGACAGTAGATCTAGCTGGTCTGTCATAATATAATAGAGACAGTAGATCTAGCTGGTCTGTCATAATATAATAGAGACAGTAGATCTAGCTGGTCTGTCATAATATAATAGAGACAGTAGATCTAGCTGGTCTGTCATAATATAATAGAGACAGTAGATCTAGCTGGTCTGTCATAATATAATAGAGACAGTAGATCTAGCTGGTCTGTCATAATATAATAGAGACAGTAGATCTAGCTGGTCTGTCATAATATAATAGAGACAGTAGATCTAGCTGGTCTGTCATATTATAATAGAGACAGTAGATCTAGCTGGTCTGTCATAATATAATAGAGACAGTAGATCTAGCTGGTCTGTCATAATATAATAGAGACAGTAGATCTAGCTGGTCTGTCATAATATAATAGAGACAGTAGATCTAGCTGGTCTGTCATAATATAATAGAGACAGTAGATCTAGCTGGTCTGTCATAATATAATAGAGACAGTAGATCTAGCTGGTCTGTCATAATATAATAGAGACAGTAGATCTAGCTGGTCTGTCATAATATAATAGAGACAGTAGATCTAGCTGGTCTGTCATAATATAATAGAGACAGTAGATCTAGCTGGTCTGTCATAATATAATAGAGACAGTAGATCTAGCTGGTCTGTCATAATATAATAGAGACAGTAGATCTAGCTGGTCTGTCATAATATAATAGAGACAGTAGATCTAGCTGGTCTGTCATAATATAATAGAGACAGTAGATCTAGCTGGTCTGTCATAATATAATAGAGACAGTAGATCTAGCTGGTCTGTCATAATATAATAGAGACAGTAGATCTAGCTGGTCTGTCATAATATAATAGAGACAGTAGATCTAGCTGGTCTGTCATAATATAATAGAGACAGTAGATCTAGCTGGTCTGTCATAATATAATAGAGACAGTAGATCTAGCTGGTCTGTCATAATATAATAGAGACAGTAGATCTAGCTGGTCTGTCATAATATAATAGAGACAGTAGATCTAGCTGGTCTGTCATAATATAATAGAGACAGTAGATCTAGCTGGTCTGTCATAATATAATAGAGACAGTAGATCTAGCTGGTCTGTCATAATATAATAGAGACAGTAGATCTAGCTGGTCTGTCATATTATAATAGAGACAGTAGATCTAGCTGGTCTGTCATAATATAATAGAGACAGTAGATCTAGCTGGTCTGTCATATTATAATAGAGACAGTAGATCTAGCTGGTCTGTCATAATATAATAGAGACAGTAGATCTAGCTGGTCTGTCATAATATAATAGAGACAGTAGATCTAGCTGGTCTGTCATAATATAATAGAGACAGTAGATCTAGCTGGTCTGTCATAATATAATAGAGACAGTAGATCTAGCTGGTCTGTCATAATATAATAGAGACAGTAGATCTAGCTGGTCTGTCATAATATAATAGAGACAGTAGATCTAGCTGGTCTGTCATAATATAATAGAGACAGTAGATCTAGCTGGTCTGTCATAATATAATAGAGACAGTAGATCTAGCTGGTCTGTCATAATATAATAGAGACAGTAGATCTAGCTGGTCTGTCATATTATAATAGAGACAGTAGATCTAGCTGGTCTGTCATAATATAATAGAGACAGTAGATCTAGCTGGTCTGTCATAATATAATAGAGACAGTAGATCTAGCTGGTCTGTCATAATATAATAGAGACAGTAGATCTAGCTGGTCTGTCATATTATAATAGAGACAGTAGATCTAGCTGGTCTGTCATAATATAATAGAGACAGTAGATCTAGCTGGTCTGTCATAATATAATAGAGACAGTAGATCTAGCTGGTCTGTCATATTATAATAGAGACAGTAGATCTAGCTGGTCTGTCATAATATAATAGAGACAGTAGATCTAGCTGGTCTGTCATATTATAATAGAGACAGTAGATCTAGCTGGTCTGTCATAATATAATAGAGACAGTAGATCTAGCTGGTCTGTCATATTATAATAGAGACAGTAGATCTAGCTGCTCTGTCATGATATAGAGACATAGAGACAGTAGATCTAGCTGGTCTGTCATATTATAATAGAGACAGTAGATCTAGCTGGTCTGTCATAATATAATAGAGACAGTAGATCTAGCTGGTCTGTCATAATATAATAGAGACAGTAGATCTAGCTGGTCTGTCATAATATAATAGAGACAGTAGATCTAGCTGGTCTGTCATAATATAATAGAGACAGTAGATCTAGCTGGTCTGTCATATTATAATAGAGACAGTAGATCTAGCTGGTCTGTCATAATATAATAGAGACAGTAGATCTAGCTGGTCTGTCATAATATAATAGAGACAGTAGATCTAGCTGGTCTGTCATATTATAATAGAGACAGTAGATCTAGCTGGTCTGTCATGTTATAATAGAGACAGTAGATCTAGCTGGTCTGTCATAATATAATAGAGACAGTAGATCTAGCTGGTCTGTCATATTATAATAGAGACAGTAGATCTAGCTGGTCTGTCATAATATAATAGAGACAGTAGATCTAGCTGGTCTGTCATAATATAATAGAGACAGTAGATCTAGCTGGTCTGTCATAATATAATAGAGACAGTAGATCTAGCTGGTCTGTCATAATATAATAGAGACAGTAGATCTAGCTGGTCTGTCATAATATAATAGAGACAGTAGATCTAGCTGGTCTGTCATAATATAATAGAGACAGTAGATCTAGCTGGTCTGTCATAATATAATAGAGACAGTAGATCTAGCTGGTCTGTCATAATATAATAGAGACAGTAGATCTAGCTGGTCTGTCATAATATAATAGAGACAGTAGATCTAGCTGGTCTGTCATATTATAATAGAGACAGTAGATCTAGCTGGTCTGTCATAATATAATAGAGACAGTAGATCTAGCTGGTCTGTCATAATATAATAGAGACAGTAGATCTAGCTGGTCTGTCATATTATAATAGAGACAGTAGATCTAGCTGGTCTGTCATAATATAATAGAGACAGTAGATCTAGCTGGTCTGTCATAATATAATAGAGACAGTAGATCTAGCTGGTCTGTCATAATATAATAGAGACAGTAGATCTAGCTGGTCTGTCATAATATAATAGAGACAGTAGATCTAGCTGGTCTGTCATAATATAATAGAGACAGTAGATCTAGCTGGTCTGTCATATTATGACAGAGACAGTAGATCTAGCTGGTCTGTCATAATATAATAGAGACAGTAGATCTAGCTGGACAGTAGATCTAGCTGGTCTGTCATAATATAATAGAGACAGTAGATCTAGCTGGTCTGTCATAATATAATAGAGATATAGAGACAGTAGATCTAGCTGGTCTGTCATAATATAATAGAGACAGTAGATCTAGCTGGTCTGTCATAATATAATAGAGACAGTAGATCTAGCTGGTCTGTCATAATATAATAGAGACAGTAGATCTAGCTGGTCTGTCATATTATAATAGAGACAGTAGATCTAGCTGGTCTGTCATATTATAATAGAGACAGTAGATCTAGCTGGTCTGTCATAATATAATAGAGACAGTAGATCTAGCTGGTCTGTCATAATATAATAGAGACAGTAGATCTAGCTGGTCTGTCATATTATAATAGAGACAGTAGATCTAGCTGGTCTGTCATAATATAATAGAGACAGTAGATCTAGCTGGTCTGTCATAATATAATAGAGACAGTAGATCTAGCTGGTCTGTCATAATATAATAGAGACAGTAGATCTAGCTGGTCTGTCATAATATAATAGAGACAGTAGATCTAGCTGGTCTGTCATGTTATAATAGAGACAGTAGATCTAGCTGGTCTGTCATAATATAATAGAGACAGTAGATCTAGCTGGTCTGTCATAATATAATAGAGACAGTAGATCTAGCTGGTCTGTCATAATATAATAGAGACAGTAGATCTAGCTGGTCTGTCATAATATAATAGAGACAGTAGATCTAGCTGGTCTGTCATAATATAATAGAGACAGTAGATCTAGCTGGTCTGTCATAATATAATAGAGACAGTAGATCTAGCTGGTCTGTCATAATATAATAGAGACAGTAGATCTAGCTGGTCTGTCATAATATAATAGAGACAGTAGATCTAGCTGGTCTGTCATAATATAATAGAGACAGTAGATCTAGCTGGTCTGTCATAATATAATAGAGACAGTAGATCTAGCTGGTCTGTCATAATATAATAGAGACAGTAGATCTAGCTGGTCTGTCATAATATAATAGAGAGACAGTAGATCTAGCTGGTCTGTCATATTATAATAGAGACAGTAGATCTAGCTGGTCTGTCATAATATAATAGAGACAGTAGATCTAGCTGGTCTGTCATAATATAATAGAGACAGTAGATCTAGCTGGTCTGTCATAATATAATAGAGACAGTAGATCTAGCTGGTCTGTCATAATATAATAGAGACAGTAGATCTAGCTGGTCTGTCATATTATAATAGAGACAGTAGATCTAGCTGGTCTGTCATAATATAATAGAGACAGTAGATCTAGCTGGTCTGTCATAATATAATAGAGACAGTAGATCTAGCTGGTCTGTCATAATATAATAGAGACAGTAGATCTAGCTGGTCTGTCATAATATATAAGAGACAGTAGATCTAGCTGGTCTGTCATAATATAATAGAGACAGTAGATCTAGCTGGTCTGTCATAATATAATAGAGACAGTAGATCTAGCTGGTCTGTCATAATATAATAGAGACAGTAGATCTAGCTGGTCTGTCATAATATAATAGAGACAGTAGATCTAGCTGGTCTGTCATATTATAATAGAGACAGTAGATCTAGCTGGTCTGTCATAATATAATAGAGACAGTAGATCTAGCTGGTCTGTCATAATATAATAGAGACAGTAGATCTAGCTGGTCTGTCATAATATAATAGAGACAGTAGATCTAGCTGGTCTGTCATAATATAATAGAGACAGTAGATCTAGCTGGTCTGTCATAATATAATAGAGACAGTAGATCTAGCTGGTCTGTCATAATATAATAGAGACAGTAGATCTAGCTGGTCTGTCATAATATAATAGAGACAGTAGATCTAGCTGGTCTGTCATATTATAATAGAGACAGTAGATCTAGCTGGTCTGTCATAATATAATAGAGACAGTAGATCTAGCTGGTCTGTCATATTATAATAGAGACAGTAGATCTAGCTGGTCTGTCATAATATAATAGAGACAGTAGATCTAGCTGGTCTGTCATAATATAATAGAGACAGTAGATCTAGCTGGTCTGTCATAATATAATAGAGACAGTAGATCTAGCTGGTCTGTCATAATATAATAGAGACAGTAGATCTAGCTGGTCTGTCATAATATAATAGAGACAGTAGATCTAGCTGGTCTGTCATGTTATAATAGAGACAGTAGATCTAGCTGTCTGTCATAATATAATAGAGACAGTAGATCTAGCTGGTCTGTCATAATATAATAGAGACAGTAGATCTAGCTGGTCTGTCATAATATAATAGAGACAGTAGATCTAGCTGGTCTGTCATAATATAATAGAGACAGTAGATCTAGCTGGTCTGTCATAATATAATAGAGACAGTAGATCTAGCTGGTCTGTCATATTATAATAGAGACAGTAGATCTAGCTGGTCTGTCATAATATAATAGAGACAGTAGATCTAGCTGGTCTGTCATAATATAACAGTGACAGTAGATCTAGCTGGTCTGTCATAATATAATAGAGACAGTAGATCTAGCTGGTCTGTCATAATATAATAGAGAAAGTATGTCTACCTGGTCTGTCATATTATAATAGAGACAGTAGATCTAGCTGGTCTGTCATAATATAATAGAGACAGTAGATCTAGTTGGTTTGTCATAATATATAATAGAGACAGTAGATCTAGCTGGTCTGTCATAATATAATAGAGACAGTAGATCTAGCTGGTCTGTCATAATATAATAAAGACAGTAGATCTAGCTGGTCTGTCATAGTACAATAGAGACAGTAGATCTAGCTGGTCTGTCATAATATAATAGAGACAGTAGATCTAGCTGGTCTGTCATAATATAATAGAGACAGTAGATCTAGCTGGTCTGTCATAATATAATAGAGACAGTAGATCTAGCTGGTCTGTCATAATATAATAGAGACAGTAGATCTAGCTGGTCTGTCATAATATAATAGAGACAGTAGATCTAGCTGGTCTGTCATAATATAATAGAGACAGTAGATCTAGCTGGTCTGTCATAATATAATAGAGACAGTAGATCTAGCTGGTCTGTCATAATATAATAGAGACAGTAGATCTAGCTGGTCTGTCATAATATAATAGAGACAGTAGATCTAGCTGGTCTGTCATAATATAATAGAGACAGTAGATCTAGCTGGTCTGTCATAATATAATAGAGACAGTAGATCTAGCTGGTCTGTCATAATATAATAGAGACAGTAGATCTAGCTGGTCTGTCATAATATAATAGAGACAGTAGATCTAGCTGGTCTGTCATAATATAATATAATAGAGACAGTAGATCTAGCTGGTCTGTCATAATATAATAGAGACAGTAGATCTAGCTGGTCTGTCATATATATAATAGAGACAGTAGATCTAGCTGGTCTGTCATAATATAATAGAGACAGTAGATCTAGCTGGTCTGTCATAATATAATAGAGACAGTAGATCTAGCTGGTCTGTCATAATATAATAGAGACAGTAGATCTAGCTGGTCTGTCATAATATAATAGAGACAGTAGATCTAGCTGGTCTGTCATAATATAATAGAGACAGTAGATCTAGCTGGTCTGTCATAATATAATAGAGACAGTAGATCTAGCTGGTCTGTCATAATATAATAGAGACAGTAGATCTAGCTGGTCTGTCATAATATAATAGAGACAGTAGATCTAGCTGGTCTGTCATAATATAATAGAGACAGTAGATCTAGCTGGTCTGTCATAATATAATAGAGACAGTAGATCTAGCTGGTCTGTCATAATATAATAGAGACAGTAGATCTAGCTGGTCTGTCATAATATAATAGAGACAGTAGATCTAGCTGGTCTGTCATAATATAATAGAGACAGTAGATCTAGCTGGTCTGTCATAATATAATAGAGACAGTAGATCTAGCTGGTCTGTCATAATATAATAGAGACAGTAGATCTAGCTGGTCTGTCATAATATAATAGAGACAGTAGATCTAGCTGGTCTGTCATAATATAATAGAGACAGTAGATCTAGCTGGTCTGTCATAATATAATAGAGACAGTAGATCTAGCTGGTCTGTCATAATATAATAGAGACAGTAGATCTAGCTGGTCTGTCATAATATATAATAGAGACAGTAGATCTAGCTGGTCTGTCATAATATAATAGAGACAGTAGATCTAGCTGGTCTGTCATAATATAATAGAGACAGTAGATCTAGCTGGTCTGTCATAATATAATAGAGACAGTAGATCTAGCTGGTCTGTCATATTATAATAGAGACAGTAGATCTAGCTGGTCTGTCATAATATAATAGAGACAGTAGATCTAGCTGGTCTGTCATAATATAATAGAGACAGTAGATCTAGCTGGTCTGTCATAATATAATAGAGACAGTAGATCTAGCTGGTCTGTCATAATATAATAGAGACAGTAGATCTAGCTGGTCTGTCATAATATAATAGAGACAGTAGATCTAGCTGGTCTGTCATAATATAATAGAGACAGTAGATCTAGCTGGTCTGTCATAATATAATAGAGACAGTAGATCTAGCTGGTCTGTCATAATATAATAGAGACAGTAGATCTAGCTGGTCTGTCATAATATAATAGAGACAGTAGATCTAGCTGGTCTGTCATATTATAATAGAGACAGTAGATCTAGCTGGTCTGTCATAATATAATAGAGACATAGAGACAGTAGACTAGCTGGTCTGTCATAATATAATAGAGACAGTAGATCTAGCTGGTCTGTCATAATATAATAGAGACAGTAGATCTAGCTGGTCTGTCATATATATAAATAGAGACAGTAGATCTAGCTGGTCTGTCATAATATAATAGAGACAGTAGATCTAGCTGGTCTGTCATAATATAATAGAGACAGTAGATCTAGCTGGTCTGTCATAATATAATAGAGACAGTAGATCTAGCTGGTCTGTCATAATATAATAGAGACAGTAGATCTAGCTGGTCTGTCATAATATAATAGAGACAGTAGATCTAGCTGGTCTGTCATAATATAATAGAGACAGTAGATCTAGCTGGTCTGTCATAATATAATAGAGACAGTAGATCTAGCTGGTCTGTCATGTTATAATATAATAGAGACAGTAGATCTAGCTGGTCTGTCATATTATAATAGAGACAGTAGATCTAGCTGGTCTGTCATATATATAATAGAGACAGTAGAGGTAGATCTAGCTGGTCTGTCATAATATAATAGAGACAGTAGATCTAGCTGGTCTGTCATAATATAATAGAGACAGTAGATCTAGCTGGTCTGTCATATTATAATAGAGACAGTAGATCTAGCTGGTCTGTCATAATATAATAGAGACAGTAGATCTAGCTGGTCTGTCATAATATAATAGAGACAGTAGATCTAGCTGGTCTGTCATATTATAATAGAGACAGTAGATCTAGCTGGTCTGTCATAATATAATAGAGACAGTAGATCTAGCTGGTCTGTCATAATATAATAGAGACAGTAGATCTAGCTGGTCTGTCATAATTATAATAGAGACAGTAGATCTAGCTGGTCTGTCATAATATAATAGAGACAGTAGATCTAGCTGGTCTGTCATAATATAATAGAGACAGTAGATCTAGCTGGTCTGTCATAATATAATAGAGACAGTAGATCTAGCTGGTCTGTCATAATATAATAGAGACAGTAGATCTAGCTGGTCTGTCATAAAATATAATAGAGACAGTAGATCTAGCTGGTCTGTCATAATATAATAGA
Organism: Oncorhynchus nerka; assembly: GCF_034236695.1. NCBI lineage: Eukaryota > Metazoa > Chordata > Actinopteri > Salmoniformes > Salmonidae > Oncorhynchus > Oncorhynchus nerka. The sequence continues at coordinate 23,493 of NW_027039939.1, read as the reverse complement.
GACAGTAGATCTAGCTGGTCTGTCATAATATATAATAGAGACAGTAGATCTAGCTGGTCTGTCATAATATAATAGAGACAGTAGATCTAGCTGGTCTGTCATAATATAATAGAGACAGTAGATCTAGCTGGTCTGTCATATTATAATAGAGACAGTAGATCTAGCTGGTCTGTCATAATATAATAGAGACAGTAGATCTAGCTGGTCTGTCATAATATAATAGAGACAGTAGATCTAGCTGGTCTGTCATAATATAATAGAGACAGTAGATCTAGCTGGTCTGTCATGTTATAATAGAGACAGTAGATCTAGCTGGTCTGTCATAATATATAATAGAGACAGTAGATCTAGCTGGTCTGTCATAATATAATAGAGACAGTAGATCTAGCTGGTCTGTCATAATATAATAGAGACAGTAGATCTAGCTGGTCTGTCATATAATAGAGACAGTAGATCTAGCTGGTCTGTCATAATATAATAGAGACAGTAGATCTAGCTGGTCTGTCATAATATAATAGAGACAGTAGATCTAGCTGGTCTGTCATAATATAATAGAGACAGTAGATCTAGCTGGTCTGTCATATATATAATAGAGACAGTAGATCTAGCTGGTCTGTCATAATATAATAGAGACAGTAGATCTAGCTGGTCTGTCATAATATAATAGAGACAGTAGATCTAGCTGGTCTGTCATAATATAATAGAGACAGTAGATCTAGCTGGTCTGTCATAATATAATAGAGACATAGAGACAGTAGATCTAGCTGGTCTGTCATAATATAATAGAGACAGTAGATCTAGCTGGTCTGTCATAATATAATAGAGACAGTAGATCTAGCTGGTCTGTCATAATATAATAGAGACAGTAGATCTAGCTGGTCTGTCATAATATAATAGAGACAGTAGATCTAGCTGGTCTGTCATAATATAATAGAGACAGTAGATCTAGCTGGTCTGTCATAATATAATAGAGACAGTAGATCTAGCTGGTCTGTCATAATATAATAGAGACAGTAGATCTAGCTGGTATGTCATAATACAATAGAGACAGTAGATCTAGCTGGTATGTCATAATATAGAGACAGTATATGTAGCTGGTCTGTCATAATATAATAGAGACAGTAGATCTAGCTGGTGTGTCATAATATAATAATATAATAGAGACAGTAGATCTAGCTGGTCTGTCATAATATAATAGAGACAGTAGATCTAGCTGGTCTGTCATAATATAATAGAGACAGTAGATCTAGCTGGTCTGTCATATTATAATAGAGACAGTAGATCTAGCTGGTCTGTCATAATATAATAGAGACAGAGACAGTAGATCTAGCTGGTCTGTCATAATATAATAGAGACAGTAGATCTAGCTGGTCTGTCATATTATAATAGAGACAGTAGATCTAGCTGGTCTGTCATAATATAATAGAGACAGTAGATCTAGCTGGTCTGTCATAATATAATAGAGACAGTAGATCTAGCTGGTCTGTCATAATATAATAGAGACAGTAGATCTAGCTGGTCTGTCATAATATAATAGAGACAGTAGATCTAGCTGGTCTGTCATATTATAATAGAGACAGTAGATCTAGCTGGTCTGTCATAATATAATAGAGACAGTAGATCTAGCTGGTCTGTCATAATATAATAGAGACAGTAGATCTAGCTGGTCTGTCATAATATAATAGAGACAGTAGATCTAGCTGGTCTGTCATAATATAATAGAGACAGTAGATCTAGCTGGTCTGTCATAATATAATAGAGACAGTAGATCTAGCTGGTCTGTCATAATATAATAGAGACAGTAGATCTAGCTGGTCTGTCATAATATAATAGACAGTAGATCTAGCTGGTCTGTCATAATATAATAGAGACAGTAGATCTAGCTGGTCTGTCATAATATAATAGAGACAGTAGATCTAGCTGGTCTGTCATAATATAATAGAGACAGTAGATCTAGCTGGTCTGTCATATTATAATAGAGACAGTAGATCTAGCTGGTCTGTCATAATATAATAGAGACAGTAGATCTAGCTGGTCTGTCATAATATAATAGAGACAGTAGATCTAGCTGGTCTGTCATAATATAATAGAGACAGTAGATCTAGCTGGTCTGTCATAATATAATAGAGACAGTAGATCTAGCTGGTCTGTCATAATATAATAGAGACAGTAGATCTAGCTGGTCTGTCATAATATAATAGAGACAGTAGATCTAGCTGGTCTGTCATAATATAATAGAGACAGTAGATCTAGCTGGTCTGTCATATTATAATAGAGACAGTAGATCTAGCTGGTCTGTCATAATATAATAGAGACAGTAGATCTAGCTGGTCTGTCATGTCATTATAATAGAGACAGTGTATCTACCTGGTCTGTCATAATATAACAGAGACAGTAGATCTAGCTGGTCTGTCATAATATAATAGAGACAGTAGATCTAGCTGGTCTGTCATATATATAATAGAGACAGTAGATCTAGCTGGTCTGTCATAATATAATAGAGACAGTAGATCTAGCTGGTCTGTCATAATATAATAGAGACAGTAGATCTAGCTGGTCTGTCATAATATAATAGAGACAGTAGATCTAGCTGGTCTGTCATAATATAATAGAGACAGTAGATCTAGCTGGTCTGTCATAATATAATAGAGACAGTAGATCTAGCTGGTGTGTCATAATATAATAGAGACAGTAGATCTAGCTGGTCTGTCATAATATAATAGAGACAGTAGATCTAGCTGGTCTGTCATAATATAATAGAGACAGTAGATCTAGCTGGTCTGTCATAATATAATAGAGACAGTAGATCTAGCTTCTGTGTCATAATATAATAGAGACAGTAGATCTAGATGGTCTGTCATAATATAATAGAGACAGTAGATCTAGATGGTCTGTCATAATATAATAGAGACAGTAGATCTAGCTGGTCTGTCATAATATAATAGAGACAGTAGATCTAGCTGGTCTGTCATAATATAATAGAGACAGTAGATCTAGCTGGTCTGTCAGCTGGTCTGTCATAATATAATAGAGACAGTAGATCTAGCTGGTCTGTCATAATATATAATAGAGACAGTAGATCTAGCTGGTCTGTCATAATATAATAGAGACAGTAGATCTAGCTGGTCTGTCATAATATAATAGAGACAGTAGATCTAGCTGGTCTGTCATAATATAATAGAGACAGTAGATCTAGCTGGTCTGTCATATATAATAATAGAGACAGTAGATCTAGCTGGTCTGTCATAATATAATAGAGACAGTAGATCTAGCTGGTCTGTCATAATATAATAGAGACAGTAGATCTAGCTGGTCTGTCATAATATAATAGAGACAGTAGATCTAGCTGGTCTGTCATAATATAATAGAGACAGTAGATCTAGCTGGTCTGTCATAATATAATAGAGACAGTAGATCTAGTGGTCTGTCATAATATAATAGAGACAGTAGATCTAGCTGGTCTGTCATAATATATAGAGACAGTAGATCTAGCTGGTCTGTCATATAATATAATAGAGACAGTAGATCTAGCTGGTCTGTCATAATATAATAGAGACAGTAGATCTAGCTGGTCTGTCATAATATAATAGAGACAGTAGATCTAGCTGGTCTGTCATAATATAATAGAGACAGTAGATCTAGCTGGTCTGTCATAATATAATAGAGACAGTAGATCTAGCTGGTCTGTCATAATATAATAGAGACAGTAGATCTAGCTGGTCTGTCATAATATAATAGAGACAGTAGATCTAGCTGGTCTGTCATAATATAATAGAGACAGTAGATCTAGCTGGTCTGTCATAATATAATAGAGACAGTAGATCTAGCTGGTCTGTCATAATATAATAGAGACAGTAGATCTAGCTGGTCTGTCATAATATAATAGAGACAGTAGATCTAGCTGGTCTGTCATAATATAATAGAGACAGTAGATCTAGCTGGTCTGTCATAATATAATAGAGACAGTAGATCTAGCTGGTCTGTCATATTATAATAGAGACAGTAGATCTAGCTGGTCTGTCATAATATAATAGAGACAGTAGATCTAGCTGGTCTGTCATAATATAATAGAGACAGTAGATCTAGCTGGTCTGTCATAATATAATAGAGACAGTAGATCTAGCTGGTCTGTCATAATATAATAGAGACAGTAGATCTAGCTGGTCTGTCATAATATAATAGAGACAGTAGATCTAGCTGGTCTGTCATAATATAATAGAGACAGTAGATCTAGCTGGCTGGTCTGTCATAATATAATAGAGACAGTAGATCTAGCTGGTCTGTCATAATATAATAGAGACAGTAGATCTAGCTGGTCTGTCATATTATAATAGAGACAGTAGATCTAGCTGGTCTGTCATAATATAATAGAGACAGTAGATCTAGCTGGTCTGTCATAATATAATAGAGACAGTAGATCTAGCTGGTCTGTCATAATATAATAGAGACAGTAGATCTAGCTGGTCTGTCATAATATAATAGAGACAGTAGATCTAGCTGGTCTGTCATAATATAATAGAGACAGTAGATCTAGCTGGTCTGTCATAATATAATAGAGACAGTAGATCTAGCTGGTCTGTCATAATATAATAGAGACAGTAGATCTAGCTGGTCTGTCATAATATAATAGAGACAGTAGATCTAGCTGGTCTGTCATGTTATAATATAATAGAGACAGTAGATCTAGCTGGTCTGTCATAATATAATAGAGACAGTAGATCTAGCTGGTCTGTCATAATATAATAGAATAGAGACAGTAGATCTAGCTGGTCTGTCTGTCATAATATAATAGAGACAGTAGATCTAGCTGGTCTGTCATAATATAATAGAGACAGTAGATCTAGCTGGTCTGTCATAATATAATAGAGACAGTAGATCTAGCTGGTCTGTCATAATATAATAGAGACAGTAGATCTAGCTGGTCTGTCATAATATAATAGAGACAGTAGATCTAGCTGGTCTGTCATAATATAATAGAGACAGTAGATCTAGCTGGTCTGTCATAATATAATAGAGACAGTAGATCTAGCTGGTCTGTCATAATATAATAGAGACAGTAGATCTAGCTGGTCTGTCATAATATAATAGAGACAGTAGATCTAGCTGGTCTGTCATAATATAATAGAGACAGTAGATCTAGCTGGTCTGTCATAATATAATAGAGACAGTAGATCTAGCTGGTCTGTCATAATATAATAGAGACAGTAGATCTAGCTGGTCTGTCATAATATAATAGAGACAGTAGATCTAGCTGGTCTGTCATAATATAATAGAGACAGATCTAGCTGGTCTGATATAGCTGGTCTGTCTGTCATAATATAATAGAGACAGTAGATCTAGCTGGTCTGTCATAATATAATAGAGACAGTAGATCTAGCTGGTCTGTCATAATATAATAGAGACAGTAGATCTAGCTGGTCTGTCATAATATAATAGAGACAGTAGATCTAGCTGGTCTGTCATAATATAATAGAGACAGTAGATCTAGCTGGTCTGTCATAATATAATAGAGACAGTAGATCTAGCTGGTCTGTCATAATATAATAGAGACAGTAGATCTAGCTGGTCTGTCATAATATAATAGAGACAGTAGATCTAGCTGGTCTGTCATAATATAATAGAGACAGTAGATCTAGCTGGTCTGTCATAATATAATAGAGACAGTAGATCTAGCTGGTCTGTCATAATATAATAGAGACAGTAGATCTAGCTGGTCTGTCATAATATAATAGAGACAGTAGATCTAGCTGGTCTGTCATAATATATAATAGAGACAGTAGATCTAGCTGGTCTGTCATAATATAATAGAGACAGTAGATCTAGCTGGTCTGTCATAATATAATAGAGACAGTAGATCTAGCTGGTCTGTCATAATATAATAGAGACAGTAGATCTAGCTGGTCTGTCATAATATAATAGAGACAGTAGATCTAGCTGGTCTGTCATAATATAATAGAGACAGTAGATCTAGCTGGTCTGTCATAATATAATAGAGACAGTAGATCTAGCTGGTCTGTCATAATATAATAGAGACAGTAGATCTAGCTGGTCTGTCATAATATAATAGAGACAGTAGATCTAGCTGGTCTGTCATAATATAAAGAGACAGTAGATCTAGCTGGTCTGTCATAATATAATAGAGACAGTAGATCTAGCTGGTCTGTCATAATATAATAGAGACAGTAGATCTAGCTGGTCTGTCATAATATAATAGAGACAGAGAGATCTAGCTGGTCTGTCATAATATAATAGAGACAGTAGATCTAGCTGGTCTGTCATAATATAATAGAGACAGTAGATCTAGCTGGTCTGTCATAATATAATAGAGACAGTAGATCTAGCTGGTCTGTCATATTATAATAGAGACAGTAGATCTAGCTGGTCTGTCATAATATAATAGAGACAGTAGATCTAGCTGGTCTGTCATAATATAATAGAGACAGTAGATCTAGCTGGTCTGTCATATTATAATAGAGACAGTAGATCTAGCTGGTCTGTCATAATATAATAGAGACAGTAGATCTAGCTGGTCTGTCATAATATAATAGAGACAGTAGATCTAGCTGGTCTGTCATAATATAATAGAGACAGTAGATCTAGCTGGTCTGTCATAATATAATAGAGACAGTAGATCTAGCTGGTCTGTCATAATATAATAGAGACAGTAGATCTAGCTGGTCTGTCATAATATAATAGAGACAGTAGATCTAGCTGGTCTGTCATAATATAATAGAGACAGTAGATCTAGCTGGTCTGTCATAATATAATAGAGACAGTAGATCTAGCTGGTCTGTCATAATATAATAGAGACAGTAGATCTAGCTGGTCTGTCATAATATAATAGAGACAGTAGATCTAGCTGGTCTGTCATAATATAATAGAGACAGTAGATCTAGCTGGTCTGTCATAATATAATAGAGACAGTAGATCTAGCTGGTCTGTCATAATATAATAGAGACAGTAGATCTAGCTGGTCTGTCATAATATAATAGAGACAGTAGATCTAGCTGGTCTGTCATAATATAATAGAGACAGTAGATCTAGCTGGTCTGTCATAATATAATAGAGACAGTAGATCTAGCTGGTCTGTCATAATATAATAGAGACAGTAGATCTAGCTGGTCTGTCATATATAATAGAGACAGTAGATCTAGCTGGTCTGTCATAATATAATAGAGACAGTAGATCTAGCTGGTCTGTCATAATATAATAGAGACAGTAGATCTAGCTGGTCTGTCATAATATAATAGAGACAGTAGATCTAGCTGGTCTGTCATAATATAAAAGAGAGCTGGTCTGTCATAATATAATAGAGACAGTAGATCTAGCTGGTCTGTCATAATATAATAGAGACAGTAGATCTAGCTGGTCTGTCATAATATAATAGAGACAGTAGATCTAGCTGGTCTGTCATAATATAATAGAGACAGTAGATCTAGCTGGTCTGTCATAATATAATAGAGACAGTAGATCTAGCTGGTCTGTCATAATATAATAGAGACAGTAGATCTAGCTGGTCTGTCATAATATAATAGAGACAGTAGATCTAGCTGGTCTGTCATAATATAATAGAGACAGTAGATCTAGCTGGTCTGTCATAATATAATAGAGACAGTAGATCTAGCTGGTCTGTCATAATATAATAGAGACAGTAGATCTAGCTGGTCTGTCATAATATAATAGAGACAGTAGATCTAGCTGGTCTGTCATAATATAATAGAGACAGTAGATCTAGCTGGTCTGTCATAATATAATAGAGACAGTAGATCTAGCTGGTCTGTCATAATATAATAGAGACAGTAGATCTAGCTGGTCTGTCATAATATAATAGAGACAGTAGATCTAGCTGGTCTGTCATAATATAATAGAGACAGTAGATCTAGCTGGTCTGTCATATTATAATAGAGACAGTAGATCTAGCTGGTCTGTCATAATATAATAGAGACAGTGGATCTAGCTGGTCTGCCATAATATAACAAAGACATAGGGACAGTAGATCTAGCTGGTCTGTCATAATATAATAGAGACAGTAGATCTAGCTGGTCTGTCATAATATAATAGAGACAGTAGATCTAGCTGGTCTGTCATAATATAATAGAGACAGTAGATCTAGCTGGTCTGTCATAATATAATAGAGACAGTAGATCTAGCTGGTCTGTCATAATATAATAGAGACAGTAAATCTAGCTGGTCTGTCATATTATAATAGAGACAGTAGATCTAGCTGGTCTGTCATATTATAAGAGAGACAGTAGATCTAGCTGGTATGTCATAATATAATAGAGACAGTAGATCTAGCTGGTCTGCCATAATATAATGGAGACAGTAGATCTGACTGGTCTGTCATAATATAATAGAGACAGTAGATCTAGCTGGTCTGTCATAATATAAAAGAGACAGTAGATCTAGCTGGTCTGTCATAATATAAAAGAGACAGTAGATCTAGCTGGTCTGTCATAATATAATAGAGACAGTAGATCTAGCTGGTCTGTCATAATATAATAGAGACAGTAGATCTAGCTGGTCTGCCATAATATAACAAAGACATAGGGACAGTAGATCTAGCTGGTCTGTCATAATATAATAGAGACAGTAGATCTAGCTGGTCTGTCATATTATAATAGAGACAGTAGATCTAGCTGGTCTGTCATAATATAATAGAGACAGTAGATCTAGCTGGTCTGTCATAATATAATAGAGACAGTAGATCTAGCTGGTCTGTCATAATATAATAGAGACAGTAGATCTAGCTGGTCTGTCATAATATAAAAGAGACAGTAGATCGAGCTGGTCTGTCATAATATAAAGAGACAGTAGATCTAGCTGGTCTGTCATAATATAATAGAGACAGTAGATCTAGCTGGTCTGTCATAATATAATAGAGACAGTAGATCTAGCTGGTCTGTCATAATATAAAAGAGACAGTAGATCTAGCTGGTCTGTCATAATATAAAAGAGACAGTAGATCTAGCTGGTCTGTCATAATATAAAAGAGACAGTAGATCTAGCTGGTCTGTCATAATATAATAGAGACAGTAGATCTAGCTGGTCTGTCATAATATAATAGAGACAGTAGATCTAGCTGGTCTGTCATATATATAACAGTAGAGCTGGTCTGTCATAATATAATAGAGACAGTAGATCTAGCTGGTCTGTCATAATATAATAGAGACAGTAGATCTAGCTGGTCTGTCATAATATAATAGAGACAGTAGATCTAGCTGGTCTGTCATAATATAATAGAGACAGTAGATCTAGCTGGTCTGTCATAATATAATAGAGACAGTAGATCTAGCTGGTCTGTCATAATATAATAGAGACAGTAGATCTAGCTGGTCTGTCATAATATAAGAGACAGTAGATCTAGCTGGTCTGTCATAATATAATAGAGACAGTAGATCTAGCTGGTCTGTCATAATATAATAGAGACAGTAGATCTAGCTGGTCTGTCATAATATAATAGAGACAGTAGATCTAGCTGGTCTGTCATAATATATAACAAAGTCTGTCATAATATAACAAAGACTGATAGGGACAGTAGATCTAGCTGGTCTGTCATAATATAATAGAGACAGTAGATCTAGCTGGTCTGTCATAGCTGGTCTGTCATAATATAATAGAGACAGTAGATCTAGCTGGTCTGTCATAATATAAAGAGACAGTAGATCTAGCTGGTCTGTCATAATATAAAAGAGACAGTAGATCTAGCTGGTCTGTCATAATATAATAGAGACAGTAGATCTAGCTGGTCTGTCATAATATAATAGAGACAGTGGATCTAGCTGGTCTGCCATAATATAATAGACAGTAGACAGCTGGTCTGTCATAATATAATAGAGACAGTAGATCTAGCTGGTCTGTCATAATATAATAGAGACAGTAGATCTAGCTGGTCTGTCATAATATAATAGAGACAGTAGATCTAGCTGGTCTGTCATAATATAATAGAGACAGTAGATCTAGCTGGTCTGTCATAATATAATAGAGACAGTAGATCTAGCTGGTCTGTCATAATATAATAGAGACAGTAGATCTAGCTGGTCTGTCATAATATAATAGAGACAGTAGATCTAGCTGGTCTGTCATAATATAATAGAGACAGTAGATCTAGCTGGTCTGTCATAATATAATAGAGACAGTAGATCTAGCTGGTCTGTCATAATATAATAGAGACAGTAGATCTAGCTGGTCTGTCATAATATAATAGAGACAGTAGATCTAGCTGGTCTGTCATAATATAATAGAGACAGTAGATCTAGCTGGTCTGTCATAATATAATAGAGACAGTAGAGCTGGTCTGTCATAGTATAATAGAGACAGTAGCTGGTCTGTCATAATATAATAGAGACAGAGACAGTAGATAGATCTAGCTGGTCTGTCATAATATAATAGAGACAGTAGATCTAGCTGGTCTGTCATAATATAATAGAGACAGTAGATCTAGCTGGTCTGTCATAATATAATAGAGACAGTAGATCTAGCTGGTCTGTCATAATATAATAGAGACAGTAGATCTAGCTGGTCTGTCATAATATAATAGAGACAGTGGATCTAGCTGGTCTGCCATAATATAACAAAGACATAGGGACAGTAGATCTAGCTGGTCTGTCATAATATAATAGAGACAGTAGATCTAGCTGGTCTGTCATATTATAATAGAGACAGTAGATCTAGCTGGTCTGTCATAATATAATAGAGACAGTAGATCTAGCTGGTCTGTCATAATATAATAGAGACAGTAGATCTAGCTGGTCTGTCATAATATAATAGAGACAGTAGATCTAGCTGGTCTGTCATAATATAACAAAGACATAGGGACAGTAGATCTAGCTGGTCTGTCATAATATAATAGAGACAGTAGATCTAGCTGGTATGTCATAATATAATAGAGACAGTAGATCTAGCTGGTCTGTCATAATATAATAGAGACAGTAGATCTAGCTGGTCTGTCATAATATAATAGAGACAGTAGATCTAGCTGGTCTGTCATAATATAATAGAGACAGTAGATCTAGCTGGTCTGTCATAATATAATAGAGACAGTAGATCTAGCTGGTCTGTCATAATATAATAGAGACAGTAGATCGAGCTGGTCTGTCATATTATAATAGAGACAGTAGATCTAGCTGGTCTGCCATAATATAACAAAGACATAGGGACAGTAGATCTAGCTGGTCTGTCATAATATAATAGAGACAGTAGATCTAGCTGGTCTGTCATAATATAAAATATACAGTAGATATAGCTGGTCTGTCATAATATAAAATAGACAGTAGATCTAGCTGGTCTGTCATAATATAATAGAGACAGTAGATCTAGCTGGTCTGTCATATTATAAAATAGACAGTAGATCTAGCTGGTCTGTCATAATATAAAATAGACAGTAGATCTAGCTGGTCTGTCATAATATAATAGAGACAGTAGATCTAGCTGGTCTGTCATAATATAATAGAGACAGTAGATCTAGCTGGTCTGTCATATTATAATAGAGACAGTAGATATAGCTGGTCTGTCATAATATAAAATTTACAATTCTGAGAATTATTTCAAGAATGTAATGGTATTGTACAAGAAAAAAATTAATGCAAATCTCCCATAAAATAAAAATATGGTCAGCGTTGCTGTGTGCTGCTGGTTATAACATGGCAATAAAGAAGAGAGAGAAAAGAGGGACCATTTTAATGTTTTAAGTGGGATGCTGCAGTTTTGCAGTTATTTATTTTTCTTTGATATGGTGCAATTTTCTGTCATTATGCTGTTCAGATTGTATTAGTTTTGAATGGTCAGATTTATATGCACTTTGTTTATATACATTAAAAAGTTATATTTTAAATGCACATGTTTAATAGCATTCTTTTTCATAACAAACCAAATGCATTTTTAAATACATTGTGGTTAAGGTATGATTTCATGTAATAATTTACTTAGAATTGTTTTAACACCAATCATAGTCAAACTATCGCAAACAAAACATATATATTTTTAAAGAACCGTTTGGGATCCAAAAGAGCCGGCTCACTGAAAAGGGCCGGAAAGGCCATTACTCAGTGTACAATTATGTTCACACCAGGGCCTGAAACTCCCCAGAATTCAATTCGCGACAATTGTACATCCGCTAAGAAAAATCTGCGAATGCTTAAAAACAACATTAATGGTGAAGTCTACATACAAGTGTAAGTAAAAACGAATGCAAATCATTTCGAAATTTTGCTACTACGTGAAAAAGTAAATATGTTTTTGTTTGGTTATCTTTTGGAAATTGTATAAATAAATAATTTCCCTTCTTCAGAAGTTCCAGCTAACGTTAGTTAGCTAGCTATCATACAGTAGACATATATTAATAATTATATATTTAATATAAGTAGACATGCACTCATAATTGACTGTAGCGCATATGAAGTACCCACAAGCTACCAGTGGCTGAAAACACAATCATAGCGGGATGTCGAGTGACGAATTTCCGGGCAAGGCCGGTCCATTTAAAACCCATTCAGCCCTCCCCCTGCAAGGGTATACTCGTCAGACATCATGATACATCATCAGAGGTGTCCACTTAAGTTGAGGGCTGAGGGGATAAGGTGTGTCTTTTTAAGTGTTTGAACTTCAGACCATTTCTTTGTTGTGGCTTGTGGAAATCACATCAAAGTTTATTGTTCGCATACAAAGATTTGCAGATGTTATAATAGGTGCAGCGAAATGCTTGTCTTTCTAGAAAAAAATGTTTTATCAAGATAATTTTTCACGTGTTAAACTGCCCCTTGTTTTACCTTTCTGTATTTCTACATTGGCCTTGTTTCTTTCTATATATTTTTTTAAAATAATTGTGCTAATATAAACTTCAGAATGTATCAGCTATGAATCTAAGGTCTCACTTTCAGCCAATTGGAAGCAAGCTATACCGTAAATCCCTCCCACCTCTGCAAAAAAACGGAAATTAGGACCACTAACACAAATCTGCTAGTTGTGTCAAATTGGATTATATTTCTCTGAGACATAACTAAATCAGGTGGGCTATCTATTACAAACATCGTTTTCATTACAGCAGAAATATTACTATTTTGATGGCCAAGATATCATTTGACGGGTTTAGCTAACCATTTATAAATGTAGCTTTTCAGTAGAGTCACGTGCTATTTGCTAATCGGGATAAACTATTTTAGTTTATATCAATTATTTGATAAATAATACAGCTATGTATCAAAAGAGGATTTTTTAAAATTATAGTTAAGGGATGATCTATGGTTTGATGTCCCATCTTAATCGGATAACCGACAGGACACTGACACTGCAGTCAGGTGACGGGGCAGCGAGGTGCTTTTACCAACGCGGATGTATAAAACACTAGGAACACGTGTTCTTTCCGGGACAGATTGACCAGTTGAGCGCTATGATCACTTCAATCAGTGTAGATGAAGGGGTGGAGACAGGTTAGAGACACATTTGTACAATGTTACAACACTATATATATATACACATAATATGACATTTGTAATGTCTTTATTCCTTTGGAACTTCTGTGAGTGTAATGTTTACTGTTAATTTTTGTTTATTTCACTTTTGTATATTACCTCACGTTAACATGTTTCCCACGCCAATAAAGCCCCTTGAATTAAATAATGAAAGAAATCTTAAGACACACCCTCGCTTTATGCCCTTGGGGAAATCCCCGTCGCCATCATCTTGGAGGTCCAAATGATTCGTGGCCATCTTGTCTATCTAATAACGTTACTTAGCCAGTTAGCCCTATTGAGTTAAAATGGGCTTGCGATATACGGTACGTAGGCAGGTAAACAAAAATTAACACAGCATGTATTTATTAAAGTATCAAAATACAATATTGTAGTCAGACAACATAGATGTGAAAAGGCAACATGTAATTTCGAAGTCGGAGTGTATTTTCTCTCGCTTCAGCTCAAAAAATGTCCACCATTGATTTCAATATATTTGCATAGTTTTTTACGTGTTTGCTCAGAGCACGGTAATATGTATTTTGAGAAACATTGATTGTGTATTTGTGCAACTGGGTTGCAACGTGCCATTCATAGAGTGAATGTACAAGACTAAATATTTAAGTGCCTTTGAACGGGGTATGGTAGTAGGTGTCATGTTAAAATCTTCCCGGTGTGAAGTACTTCCTATTTTGTGTGTGTGTGTCTGTGTGTGACATCATGCTGTAAAAATTCTCCAGGTGTGAAAATGTTCCCAAGTTGTCCAAAATTGAAGGGTTATCCAGATCGGGTTTATGTCTCGTTATCACTTTTACTTACCCCCCTAAAATTGTAAAAAGGACTTATAAGTATTTGTATCTTAATTGTATTTGGAGGAACAATCCTCCCTATCTACAGAAAGATATTCTCAGTTATACCCAAGAACAAGGAGGTTTTGAGGCTGAAATAATACTTATAAAATCAATTGGATTCTGAAGTGTATTTGAACCAGAACAGTATTTGGAATGTCTTCCCTAAGTATTTATTTGACTGTTGGTGTATGCCTTTACTAGACTATGTAAGTATTTATTTGACTGTTGGTCACAATTTGTTTGATGTGTTTAAACATACGTTTTTCCCCCTCACAGATACTTTTATACTAGAATGCCTTTACTAGACTATGGGGATATTTTATATATGAATGCTTCTGCTCAGTGTTTGAGATCAATTGACATTTGATAATTTACCATGGCACTTTGAGATAAACAGATTTATTTTAAACTGCAAAATATCTATGGTGATATACTTACGCACCACTGCACTTTGTATACCAGGGTTGGCTGGCCATTTCTCTAGTCACTCCTGTATTTATAGGCTCAGTCACTGGTATACAGGTCTTTTTCATTTACAAAGCCATTTTGGGTTTATCACCTTTTATTTGGGCATTTTATTGTTCATAAATGTTGTGGGTACTCTCTTTTTGTCACTTTAAAAATGAATTTAAACAATATGGAAAACATCGCTGGACTTTATCCTACTAACTGTCCCGATTGGTGTTTTTAAATCACGGATGAAGGATTTTGAGGCTGATTCCCTGACCTGTCAATGTTTGTTTAATTTGCCGTTTTTGATATTGTTATACTCTTGTGAATTCTATGGTTTTTACTAGATTACTTGTAGTTTTTCTTGTTGTTTGTCTGTAATTTTTGTAATGACTTTGTCCTGGCCGAGATAGGCAGCACCATCTATTGAAAAATAGATTTTAAATCTCAATGAGCCTTTCCTGGTAAAAAAAATAATAATAATACTGTCACACTCTGACTGTTATTTGCGCTGTTTGTTTCTGTTTTGTTTGGTCAGGGTGTGATATGAGAGGGCATTCTATGTTGCATGTCTAGTTTGTCTGTTTCTAAGTGTTATGGCCTTGCGGCAGGGTAGCCTAGAGCGTTGGACTAGTAACCGGAAGGTTGCAAGTTCAAACCCCCCGAGCTGACAAGGTACAAATCTGTCGTTCTGCCCCCTGAACAGGCAGTTAACCCGCTGTTCCTAGGCCGTCATTGAAAATAAGAATTTGTTCTTAACTGACTTGCCTGGTTAAATAAAGGTAAAATAAATAAAAATAAAATATGGTTCTCAATCAGGGGCAGGTGTTTGTCGTTGTCTCTGATTGGGAACCATATTTAGGTAGCCTGTTTTGTGTTGTGGTTCGTGGGTTATTGTCTATGTGAAGTTGCCTGTGTCTGCACTCGTTGGGCATAGCGTCACGTTCGTTTTGTTGAACTGTTCTTTGTGTTCTTCCTTCAATAAAAGAAGAATGTATTCTAATCACGCTGCACGTTGGTCTCCTCTTTTACGACGATCGTGACAAATACATTTTTTAAAAGTACAACAAGTTATGTCACAATCACACCACCATCATAACGAGTAGGAGCTATTTCACGCTGGGAAGATTTTTTTACATGACACCAGGCACACCGGTTTGAGTGTGTCAAGAACTGCAACGCTGCTGGGTTTTTTACATTCAACATCATCCCATGTGTATCAAGAATGGTCCACCACCCAAAAGACATCCAGACAACTTGACACAACTGTGGGAAGCATTGTAGTCAACATGGACCAGCATCCCTGTGGACTGCTTTCGACACCTTGTAGAGTCCACGCCCTGATGAATTGAGGCTGTTCTGAGGGCAAAAAGGGTGCAACTCAATATTACTAAAGTGTTCCTAATGTTTTGTACGCTCAGTGTACACTAGCGTTGTTTTCAACAGTATTTGGTTGCACAAAAACAGTACCTGGGAATCCACAAGTTAAATACAATTCCTTTTCACATTTGGAAAGTCTGTTTTAATAATACAAACCTTTAGATATTTTGTCTCAAATTCCCCCCTGTCATAATGACCACCGTCCTGCCCACTGGCACAGTAAGTTGACATGGAATTGTATTTAACTTGTGGCTTCTCAGGGACTGTTTTTATGCAACCCAGTACAATTGAAAGCAACACAATGCATTCAGAAAGTATTCAGACCCCTTCCCTTTTTCCACATTTTGTTACTCTACAGCCTTATTCTACAATGGATTAAATGAATACAAATTCCTCATCAATCTACACACAATATCCCATAATGACAAAGTGAAACAGGTTTTTAGAAATGTTTGCAAATGTATAAAAGAAACTAAAACAGAAATACGTTATTTACATAAGTATTCAGAATCTTTGCTATGAGATTTGAAATTGAGTTCAGGTGCATTCTGTTTCCAATTAATCAGCCTTGAGATGTTTCTACAACTTGATTGGAGTCCACCTGTGGTAAATTCAAATGATTGGACATGATTTGGAAAGGCACACACCTGTCTATATAGGTTCCCACATTTGACAGTGCATGTCAGCAAAAACCAAGCCATGAGTACCAGAGAAATGTCTGCAGTATTGAAGGTCCCCTAGAACACAGTGGACTCCATCATTCTTAAATGGAAGTAGTTTGGAAGCACCAAGACTTCCTAAAGCTGTCCGCCCGGCCAAACTGAGAAATCGTGGGGGAAGGGCCTTGGTCAGGGAGGTGACCCATTATCGCTCTGACAGAACTCCAGAGAGAAGGACAACCATCTCTGCAGCACCCCACCTATCAAATCAAACAATTTGTCACATGCCCTGAATACAACAGGTGTAGACCTTAGAGTGAAATGCTTACCCCCCTTAAGACCCCTAACCAACAATGCAGTTTTAAGAAAAAATAAATAAAAGTAACAAATAATTAAAGAGCAGCAGTAAAATAACAATAGCGAGGCTATATACAGGGGTACCGGTTTACTGAGTGGCTTCCGTCTGGCCTTTATGGTAGTGGCCACTCCTCAGTAAAAGTCACATGACAGCCCGCTTGGAGTTTGCCAAAATTGCACCTAATGGACTCCGACCATGAGAAACTAGATTCTCTGGTCTGATTAAACCAAGATTTCTTTGGACTGAATGCCAAGCGTCACGTCTGGAGGAAACCTGGCACCATCCCTACTGAAGCATGGTGGTGCCAGCATCATGCTGTGGGGATGTTTTTCAGCGGCAGGGACTGGGAGACTAGTCAGGATCAAGGGAAAGATTAACGGCGCAAAGTACAGAGACAAGTACAGAACGCTCAGGACTTCAGACTGGGGTGAAGGTTCACCTTCCAACAGGACAACTATCCTAAGCACACAGCCAAGACAACGTAGGAGTGGCTTCTGGACAAGTCTCTGAATGTATTTGAGTGACCCAGCCAGAGACCGGACTTGAACCCGATCGAACATCTCTGGAGAGGCCTGAAAATAGCTGTGCAGCAACGCTCCCCATATAACCTGACAGAGCTTGAGAGGATCTGCAGAGAAGAATAGAAGAAACTCCCCAAATACAGGTGTGCCAAGCTTGTAGTGTCATAAAAAATCGAATTAATCCATTTTATAATTTTATTTATTTTATTTTATTTTACCTTTATTTAACCAGGCAAGTCAGTTAAGAACAGATTCTTATTTTCAATGACGGCCTAGGAACAGTGGGTTAACTGCCTGTTCAGGGGCAGAACGACAGATTTGTACCTTGTCAGCTCGGGGGTTTGAACTTGCAACCTTCCGGTTACTAATAAGGCTGTAACATAACAAAATGTGGAAAAAGTCAAGGGGTCTGAATACTTTCCGAATGCACTTTATGTAAATACACTGGTGTTGCAGACACTAGACAGAAAGTACCTATCAGGGCAGAGGCAAGACCACCAGGTTATTGAAGCAGACACTAGACAGACCAGTAGGTTATTGAAGGGCAGACACTAGACAGACCAGTAGGTTATTGAAGGGCAGACACTAGACAGACCAGTAGGTTATTGAAGGGCAGACACTAGACAGACCAGTAGGTTATTGAAGGGCAGACACTAGACAGACCAGTATGTTATTGAAGGGCAGACACTAGACAGACCAGTAGGTTATTGAAGGGCAGACACTAGACAGTCCAGTAGGTTATTGAAGGGCAGACACTAGACAGACAGACCAGTAGGTTATTGAAGGGCAGACACTAGACAGACCCAGTAGCTTATTGTTAAGGGCAGACACTAGACAGACCAGTAGGTTATTGAAGGGCAGACACAGTAGGTTATTGAAGGGCAGACAGACCAGTAGGTTATTGAAGGGCAGACACTAGACAGTCCAGTAGGTTATTGAAGGGCAGACACTAGACAGACCAGTAGGTTATTGAAGGGCAGACACTAGACAGACCAGTAGGTTATTGAAGGGCAGACACTAGACAGACCAGTAGGTTATTGAAGGGCAGACACTAGACAGACCAGTAGGTTATTGAAGGGCAGACACTAGACAGACCAGTAGCTTATTGAAAGACACTAGACAGACCAGTAGGTTATTGAACACTAGACAGACCAGCTTATTATGTTATTGAAGGGCAGACACTAGACAGACCAGTAGGTTATTGAAGGGCAGACACTAGACAGACCAGTAGGTTATTGAAGGGCAGACACTAGACAGACCAGTAGGTTATTGAAGGGCAGACACTAGACAGACCAGTAGGTTATTGAAGGGCAGACACTAGACAGACCAGTAGGTTATTGAAGGGCAGACACTAGACAGACACCAGTAGCTTATTGAAGGGCAGACACTAGACAGACCAGTAGGTTATTGAAGGGCAGACACTAGACAGACCAGTAGGTTATTGAAGGGCAGACACTAGACAGACCAGTAGGTTATTGAAGGGCAGACACTAGACAGACCAGTAGGTTATTGAAGGGCAGACACTAGACAGACCAGTAGGTTATTGAAGGGCAGACACTAGACAGACCAGTAGGTTATTGAAGGGCAGACACTAGACAGACCAGTAGCTTATTGAAGGGCAGACACTAGACAGACCAGTATGTTATTGAAGGGCAGACACTAGACAGACCAGTAGGTTATTGAAGGGCAGACACTAGACAGACCAGTAGGTTATTGAAGGGCAGCAGACAGACTGAAGGGCAGACACTAGACAGACCAGTAGCTTATTGAAGGGCAGACACTAGACAGACCAGTAGGTTATTGAAGGGCAGACACTAGACAGACCAGTAGGTTATTGAAGGGCAGACACTAGACAGACCAGTAGGTTATTGAAGGGCAGACACTAGACAGACCAGTAGGTTATTGAAGGGCAGACACTAGACAGGTTGGCTGATATTTGGGGAGACCTCTTCTATGATATGCTCCTCTTGATATACAATATAATTGTTTTGCACCGTAAATGACTAAATCATTCCAGACTGTGTTAAATCATTCCAGACTAATTATTTTGCTTATTTATGATATAATAGTCGCCCTGTCATTTAAGTCATCTTCGTAAGGTGAAAAAACAAGGCTTTTCCTAGTGAATTAATTTAGACTTCCTTTGACATTGATACAGCCTAAAACTGATAAACTGCACTGTTTTGGATTTGTAAAGTTCAAATTAAGTATATTTTTGTAATTCCTGATATATCATCTTGCACATCACTATATCATCAATGTCAAATATCACAATATTGGATTTAATCATATGCCCAACCCTACAGGCTGGTGCCATGGCTGCTGACATCACTATCCGAAGATACCAGGAAGATGACAAGGAGACCGTGAAGGAGATCTTCACCATGGGGATGAGCGAGCACGTCCCTTCCTCCTTCATGCACCTCCTCAAACAGCCCCTGACCCAGATGATCCTGATGGTCACGTTCTGCGCCCTGCTGGCCAGCTCCAAGTCCGTCCTGCTGCCTGTAGTAGGGGTCACTCTCCTCCTGGCCGGGGCCAAGCAGCTGGTGGGCTACCTCTTCAACAGCTACATCGACACCTCCCTGAGGAAAGACCTCGACCACATCCAGGAGATCTACCTGGAGAACAAGGACTCGTGTTTCTGGGTGGCTGAGAGCGACGGCCGGGTCGTGGCAACGGTGGCCTGCCTGCCCGCGGAGAGGGAACCAGGCTGCATGGAGCTGAAGAGGTTGTCTGTACGTCGTACACACCGGGGGATGGGCATCGCCAAGGCCCTCAGCAGGACAGTGGCAGACTTCAGCAGGGAGAGGGGCTTCCCTGCGGTCGTCCTCTACACGTCTGTAGTGCAGACTGATGCACAGAGGCTGTATGAGAACGTGGGCTACACACGGGTCAGAGAGTTCGTCATCCCTGAGCCCATCGCCAAAATCACCAACTTTACCCTGATAGAGTACAGACTGGACTTACTGCAGGGGGGGAAATAGGAGGACTGGACTTACTGAAGGGGGAAATAGGAGGAGGACTGGACTTACTGAAGGGGGAAATAGGAGGAGGACTGGACTTACTGCAGGGGGAAATAGGAGGAGGACTGGACTTACTGCAGGGGGAAATAGGAGGAGGACTGGACTTACTGCAGGGGGAAATAGGAGGAGGACTGGACTTACTGCAGAGGGGAAATAGGAGGAGGACTTACTGCAAGGGGGGAAATAGGAGGACTGGACTTACTGCAAGGGGGAAATAGGAGGAGGACTGTACTTACTGCAGGGGGAAATAGGAGGAGGACTGGACTTACTGCAGAGGGGAAATAGGAGGACTGGACTTACTGCAAGGGGGAAATAGGAGGAGGACTGGACTTACTGCAGGGGGGAAATAGGAGGAGGACTGGACTTACTGCAAGGGGTGAAATAGGAGGAGGACTGGACTTACTGCAGAGGGGAAATAGGAGGACTGGACTTACTGCAAGGGGGAAATAGGAGGAGGACTGGACTTACTGCAACTGGGGGGAAATAGGAGGAGGACTGGACTTACTGCAGAGGGGAAATAGGAGGACTGGACTTACTGCAGGGGGAAATAGGAGGAGGACTGGACTTACTGCAGGGGGAAATAGGAGGACTGGACTTACTGCAAGGGGGGAAATAGGAGGAAGACTGGACTTACTGCAGAGGGGGAAATAGGAGGACTGGACTTACTGCAAGGGGGGAAATAGGAGGAGGACTGGACTTACTGCAGGGGGGAAATATGAGGACTGGACTTACTGCAGGGGGGGGAATAGGAGGAGGACTGGACTTACTGCAGAGGGGAAATAGGAGGAGGACTGGACTTACTGCAGAGGGGAAATAGGAGGACTGGACTTACTGAAGGGGGGGGGGGAATAGGAGGACTGGACTTACTGCAGAGGGGGAAATAGGAGGAGGACTGGACTTACTGCAGTGGGGTCCTTACTCCATTTTGTTACGTTACAGCCTTAGTCTAAAATGGATCCCCAAAAAATGTTCCTCATCAAATCTACACACAATTCCCCATAATGACAAAGTAAAAGAGGTATTTAGATTTTTTTTGCCAATTTATTAAAAATAGAAAACTGAAATCACGTTTACATAAGTAGTCAGACCTTTTACTCAGTACTTTCTTGAAGGGTCAATGAAGTATAAGGTTTTAAAGTGAAACATTAAAATGAAAAACAATTTATTTTTAAACAGTTTTTATGTCCCTATGCACTTTCAGGGTTTATTTTTTTAACGTAATTGTTAAATTAACCTAAAAAAGAATAATTCGGTGCGACCATGAATAAAAAAATATTTAAGGTTTTCACACTGTTATTTCAAGCAAATAAGAGTAAAATATTAAATTAAAGAAGTTATAAGGCACAGTGTAATAAATATTATTCACGTTTCACTGGACAAATCTTCATTTTGAATGACTGTTAACTACAACTTCTGTTAAATAAATGAAAAGCGTATAACATTTTGCTGAAATGCGTTTTTTATTTTATAGACTGAGCTTCTCTGCATTTTTTGAGACAATAGCATAATTGAATTGTTTTTTAATATTAAAACACTGGTTGATCATTGCTGGTCACACCACCTGACTATTTTGCTATGGTGTTTAAGGCAGATCTCTGTTTCCCTCTTAATCAAACACACAATTTAAGATGTAACATGGTTTCTTATTCAACAACAATTTAATCATTAATAAAATACCAAAAATGTGGAAAAGCATTCTGTCTTTCGAGAGATGAAGGTACTTTGGTGTGAAAAGTGCAAATCAATCTGATAAAATAATTTATATGTTTAAAGATAATGATTAAATAATTCCCCCCTGAAACCATATAATTGTATGAATTTTATTAGAGTCATAAAACTATAATCTGATGATGTGTGTAGTTTTATTCAGAATTAGAACAAGGGGACCTTTTGTTCCTTTTTAGTATCTAAGCAGGGTGCATGTGGGAAACAAATGATAAGAGGAGCTATCGACAGACAAGCTGGACCACTGTGTTCCTTACAGGATATTCTGTCTCCACCCGTGGAGGGGAGAAACTGTGTGGCTTGCAGAAAATTACGTGGATATATTGAAGCAACATCTCAAGACGTTAGTCAGGAAGTTAAAGCTTGGTTGCAAATGGTTCTTCCAAATGGACAATGACCCCAAGCATACTTCCAAAGCTGTGGCAAAATGGCTTAAGGACAACAAAGTCACGGTATTGGATGCTCACAATGCTACCAAATACTAATTGAGTGTATGTAAACTTCTGACCCACTGGGAATGTGATGAAAGAAATAAAAGCTGAAATAAATCATTCTCTCTACTATTATTCTGACATTTCACATTCTTAAAATGTGTGTGTGTGTGTGTGTGTGTGTGTGTGTGTGTGTGTGTGTGTGTGTGTGTGTGTGTGTGTGGAAGGTCTTTGAAACAACTGTCTGAAAACAGTGGGGTCCTGTGACGTCCGAGGATCTCATGACCTCTCAACTTCCAAAAGACTTCTCGGCATATCCACATGTATCCACATCTGTCTGTCTGTCTGTCTGTCTGTCTGTCTGTCTGTCTGTCTGTCTGTCTGTCTGTCTGTCTGTCTGTCTGTCTGTCTCTGTCTCTCTGTCTGTCTGTCTGTCTGTCTGTCTCTCTCTCTCTCCTCTCTGTCTGTCTGTCTGTCTGTCTGTCTGTCTGTCTGTCTGTCTGTCTGTCTCTCTCTCTCTGTCTGTCTGTCTTGTCTGTCTGTCTGTCTGTCTGTCTGTCTGTCTGTCTGTCTCTCTCTGTCTGTCTCTCTCTGTCTCTCTCTCTCTCTCTCTCTCTCTCTCAGGCTATGACAAAGACATGACA
>NW_027039938.1:96728-125000 GCF_034236695.1 Oncorhynchus nerka | reverse complement strand
TGCATTCACCTCAAAGGGTGTTAAAAGCAGGTGAGCAGATCAGTGTGGCAACGAGGGCATTGTGCTGTGTTTTCTGCAAACTGTAAACATGGGAAGTCTGTTAGCACTAACACGTTAGCACTAACATGTATCCAGGACTGCTGCTCCTGCTGAACTTAACCTGTGAAATCAATGACAGTGGTAATAATGAGAACCCAGGGCAGAATATTACCAAAGGGGTTGTGTGATGCATGGTAAAGCTTATAACACAGCAGACCGACAAACAGTAGCTATCATCCATTGTAGTTTAAAACTGTAGTGTCCCAATTGGTGAATAATCAAGAAGTAATCACAGATAGATTGTAAATCTTATCTACATGGTTGAAAACCAACTTTTTAAGATAGCTTTTTCTATAACTTGGGCAAAGTGATCATTTAATTTGTGGACCTTGAAAATAGATTTAATTTACTTTAAATGTTCAGACATAACAGCTCAGCATTTAATACTGTAATGAGAATAAAATAAGAAACCTAATAGTTTTGTTCGAAGTATGTGTGCTGAATATCTAGTATTAAAAAGAAGATGAAACTGGGTGGGTGTTTGTTTGTAAAATTAATATTTCCCAATGCTGGGAAATTCATTTATGAGGATGCTCTAGTGTAAAATAGACATTTTTAATTTTTTGTTATGAGGTTTATTGAGTCTCCTAAATCACTTTTCCACAGAGGTTGGGACATGCCTGGGCATGTTTTAAGTGTGTGTGTGTATGTGTGCATGTTTGTGTGTGCATGTTTGTGTGTCAGAGAGAGACAGCGGACGACCAAGAGGGAAAAGACACTATGTTCCATGAGCACACATTCTATTATTCATGGTTGACTAGGACCCATTAGACTTTGTCACCTCTACTCCTGTTCCTCCCCTCCATTTGACGGTATACTAACTACCCGTCCTGGGGTCCATCATTATAGACACCTGGCATCCATCATTACACGCACCTGCAAATCATCATGATACGCACCTGGACTCCATTACCTTCCTGATTACCTCCCCTATATCTTTAACTCCCTTGGGTTCCTTCCTCAGTCAGTATTGTTCCTGTGTTCATGGGTAAATGCTGCTGGTATGGTGTCTTGGTTCATATTTGTGTTTTCATTCAAATGTTCACCTGCTTCTCTACTCATAGTGTCTCTGTTATTGACTTTTACACTTTCTTTGTCTCAAGACACTGTCACGTCCTGACCATAGAGGCCTTATTTTCTATGGTAGAGTAGGTCAGGGTGTGACTGGGGGGTTTTCTAGTTATTGTTTTCTATGTGGGGTTCTAGTTTAGTTTTTCTATGTTGGTGTTTGGTATGATTCCCAATTAGAGGCAGCTGGCTATCGTTGTCTCTAATTGGGGACCATATTTAAGTAGCATTTTTTCCACCTGTGTTTATGGGATATTGTTTTGAGTTAGTGTATGTTACACCTCTTAGTTACGGTTCGTTCTTTGTTGTTTTGTGCGTTTCTAGTTAATATGTGGAAACCATATTGCGCTGCAGCTTGGTCCGATATTTATTCCAGCGAACGTGACAGACACCACCTCATCAATCAGTGCATATAAAGAACTGACTATTGAATGCATTAACATGTCTAATTCTATTTTAATTAACTTTTTAGCATTTTTGACAAAAGCAACAGCAAAGTTGTTTTGAAGTACTGCAGATCAGGTGAGAAAAAGATCACTGACTTTTAATGGATATGGCCACAGTGCCATGGTTTGTAAGGAGCTCTGTAAGACTTTGATTTATGGATGACTAGCTACTTCACCAAGCCTCTCTATGCTAACAGCTGGTATGCAGAGTGAGCTCATAAGATGTAGAGTTATAATCAACTCACAGGATGGCAAACAAAGGACTACAGTGCGTGGAGCTCCAACAACCCGTTAATGTCATTCATGCAACAAAACGGGTACTGCTGTGAATCTGCTCTGTTTTGTCATTGCACAGAGGGAGTAAAACACTGCATTTAAAATAATTAGCTTTGATTGACAAAGGCAGAACACATGAGCATTATTGCCGGTATAGACCCTTCCAACTGTTGCCTAGTAACAGTCCAAGTCCTCAGCCTGCAGGCCTAATAACTGAGGAACATGTTCGAGATAACACGTCACAGAATAATATCTGTAATTGACATTCATTTCAATTACACCACATGAACTATAGCCTCTTATCAAGATATGGGCAGGAGTCTCTTATGGTTGTCTAACTGGAAATGTTAAGTGCATATTTTGCTTCAGATTTTCGGTAATGTATTAGGCCTACATTCTATATATTTATAAGTATATAAACTGTAAAACCAAGTGTCTAGGATCTGAACACAAATAATTTTGTTACACTTTTCAAATGTGTCAAGGCATTTTGAATTTCAATGAAAATACGTCAGTTTTTAGATTGTAAACACCCGAACTTGTTGATTCACTAACACTTTTTAAACACATGAACACGTTTATTCTAGTGATGGAAAAAAGCGATAGTTACATATCGGGATATTGTTTTTGACGATATCATTGTTTTGACAATATTCTTTTTGCATTAGTTGGCAGTACCTGCACCAAAGCTCCAGTATTTTTCCTTCCATATTCTTTTTAAATGAGGAGCCAATTTTTTTGACACTTATTTCCATGATTGATTAAAAAAAATGTGTCATGCTCTCTCTTGTCCCTCCGCAGCAGACATATGGTGAGCAATATGTTTGGAACATCGAATCGCAATAATATCCCAGTATTGAATCGAAATTCTTATAGAATCGTGAGAATCGCAGTACATATCCCATCGGCACCAACGTGTTGTGATAATATCGTATTGTGAGATCCCTATCAATTCCACAGCCTTAGTTTAAGGTGTTTAGGTTTCAAACACTAAACACAGAGAGTGTTGTTTTAACACTGTAGGGTGTAAAGCCATATTTGCATATTTCCCAGCAAGCCTTTCAAGTAAATGTGAGATATACACAAGCATGACTGTTCATTAGTGAAAAAGACATGGTTGTTGCATTCAATTATTTACATTCCTGAATACTTCACCAAGTGACTGTGTAAGTGAATGCCTTTAAATTAAAAGTAAACCCTTCATGACCACACATATACCCTGAACAAAAATGTAAACGCCACGTGAAGTGTTGGTTTCATGAACTGAAATAAAAGATTTTGTATATTTTCCATACTCACAAAAACCTTATTTCTCTCAAATGTTGTGCACAAATTTGTTTCCATCCCTGTTAATGAGCATTTCTCCTTTGCCAAGATAATCCATCCACCTGACAGGTGTGGCATATCACCTTGTGATGGGGACAATAAAAGGCCACTGTAAAATGTCCAGTTTTGTCAAACAACTCAATATGATAGATGTTTTGAGGGCATGTGTAATTGGCATGCTGACTGCAGGAATGTCCACCAGAGCTGTTGCATGTTCATTTCTCTACCATAAGCCGCCTCCAACATCATTTTAGAGAATTTGGCAGTACGTCTAACTGGTCTCACAACTGAAGACCAGGACCTCTACATCTGGCATCTTCACCTGTGGGATCATCTGAGACCAACCACCCGGACAGCTAAGGAAACTGTGGGTTTGCACAACCAAAGAATTTCTGCACAAACTGTCAGAAACTGTCTCAGTGAAGTTCATCTGCGTGCTTGTCATCCTCACCAGGGTCTTGACTTGACTGCAGTTCTGCATCGTAACCGACTTCAGTGGGAAGATCTGTACACAATTCCTGGAAGCTGAAAATATCCCAGTTCTTCCATTCCCTGCATACTCACCAGACATGTCATCCATTGAGCATGTTTGGGATGCTATGGATTGACGTGTACGACAGGGTGCTCCAGTTCCCACAAATATCCAGCAATTGGAGCAGGCTGGCCCTGCTCGACATTGTGGTTGGAAAATCCTGGCTCATGAGCCACACCCAACCTGCAAGACACAATACACTGTTTTGTGAAGTGATTAGTAATTCCTATTGAAATCCATACAGGGAGAGGATATCCAATCATTGTATCATCCACAAACTGCACTCAGAATGACCGCTATGGTGAAGGGTGTAACAAATAAGACTACCTGTCATACTCAATCAAAACTGGAACAACCATCTCAGTAACGGGTGCAATAGATCAACCACTTACAGATTTAATTAGTTTAGAAAAAGTATATTATTATTATTATTTATGTATCTTTGTATAGTATAAGATCTATTAATCAATTAATGTGCATAAGAAAACATATAGTAAAACAATCTGTTCTAAAAATCAACCTGCAACCAAGCATGCTGGGAAATATGATGAGGCCCTCCCACATATTTTTCACTCAGAGAGTTAATAAAATTAACTCAACACAGTCGAGGAACAACAACGCGATTGAAACAATTTATTGAATCAAATGTCCTGTTCAGTTGTGCTGAAATGTAGGTAAGGTGACAGCCATTCCTAACACTGATCTGAATAAAGGGATGGAAAGTCACATTTCTAACGACTAAATGCACACTAAACAGGATGAAATGAAAGTAACACTAGTGTTTAAAATCGGAATACTTAGGAGATATACGTGTTCTCCTGGTTGGAATCTGACTGGACAAATTGACTGTCATGTTTAATCTTGCATTTTAAATGCCTATGTTTAAGATGAGACCACATATTGGCAAATCTAAATGCCGAATGTTTAAGTTTTAAACACTGACGTGTAGGTTATACATTTGTCACATTTCATGGTTTTACAGTGTATGTAGCCTAGAGGGTAGAGATCCCAAGTCCGAAGGGAAATTCTGGTGGGGAGTGTTTTGATGGCAATTGTATCTTAGATGCCATCTACCTTGAGCAAGGCACTTGTTTACAGTTTCATGAAACGTTCTTGTTTCTTTACAATGTTTGAACTGTATGTTTTTTTTGTAAAAGTCCCTAATATAGCTTGATTGCTGTCCACTGAGCTGAAGAGAAAAAAATCCAATAAAGAAATAAAATAAACCCTGGCTTTCAACTGCTCAGGTTGTGTGTGTTTTTCAGGGAGTTGGTTTAAAAGACAGTGTGATACAGTCTGTGATTATCTCACCTACCTTTGATGAATGCACTGACTGTAAGTTGCTCTGGATGAGTGTCTGATAAATTAACAAAATGTCAAATGTAAATGTAAAAATTTCCATGATCTGAAAAGGAAATGGACAATAGTCTCCTTTTGATTTCTCAGATATATCAAACATCAAACAGCAAATAATAAGAATGTATTACAAGAAGATAGTTGAAATGTCAAGAGATCATTATGGTCTATGTTGTTAAGGGAGACCACAGTTCCAAGCTGATGCTTGAGGCATGTTTTTGAAGCTCCTAAAAGTACATCTCCATAAGAGATACAGTAATTACAATTTCAATGGATCTTCACTACAAGAAGGCTCTGTTTGACAGACCTGGGTTTAAATAGAATTTGTTTTATTTCATATACCTTCAGTGTTTGATTAAGCTTTTCTGGTGCAAAGTTATAGTCCCAAAAGTACATTTCCCGCCCGTTTAGCACTCCTGGCTGGCTTCATCAAACCTTTTACGTTTTTGAAATATGTACTATTTGAACCCAGGTCTGACAGCCCTCTTGTTGTGAAGATCCAGCTTTGGTTCCATTGCACCAGGCAAGCTCAAACAAACGCAGCTAAAGTATACACAATAAAACTCGAATCCTGGTCTGCACAATAATGTTACAGAAAGTACCTCTTTATTCACCTCAAACACTAGTCATACTTACAACACAATCTCTTTAGACAGTATGGGGAAAGGGAATACCTAGTCAGTTGCACAGCTGAATGCTTTCAACCCAACCCCTCTGAATCAACATCTACAGCACCCAGGGAGTTTACTGCTTTCCTCAAGGCCAGAACATCAGATTTTTCCACCTTGGGGATGTGAACCAGCAATCTTTTGGTTACTGGCCCAGCATTCTTTCACCGCTAGGCTACAGCTATCCGAACACATGCTTTGCCAGACCGTAATTGGAAATAAGAATTAGTTCTTCCCTTAACAGGAATAAGTCAATAGTCCAGAACCAAAATATCTGTTAACTATAAGATGCCAGCATCTTGCCTGAATTCCACACAATGTATAACCTTAATCAGATAGCAATATAATATGGGACAAAAATCTGCCCTTTTGTTAAGAGAATTATGTTATCAATGTTCATAAATTGAACTTCAATTAAACTACTCAGTCTGCAACCCAGAATTTGTAAGATTCTAGTTGAATGAAACAGACAATCCCAGCTTACAATAGTCAGAATGTTTATTTACGAGAGCTCTCCCAATCATATCATGTACATTGGTTTATATACCTCCCATTTTGTCATAAATGTCCCTCCTCCTCTCAGACAATGCTGTTTTATAATTTTATTCCAACACATATATTGCTTTTCATATGCTGCAACATGTTACGCAATCTACTGCAAGCCTAACGCTTTCTCCCCTCCCTGGTGGGGACCAGAACTCTTTCCTGTTAACTTGTGACCACAGTGAAACTTATGTCTGTCACAAGTTGTCTGTTAACATTTCCTCTTTTCCTATGCACAAACATTCTTCATCATTATACAAGGACAGGGTAGAATTCTGTTAGTTATAGTCCTATCATTACTTTAAACGTATACACCATTTAGTCATTATACATAACATTCATAACACCTTTACAGTACAGTACCTAACATGTACCTGATAAAATTGATGTACAATATGATCTTGTTGCCATCTAATGCACATGCAAATGTCATAAATAAGCACTGCAGAGCTCTCCCTGTCCTCTGCCATGCCTTGATTGTGTTACTGCTGATGATATCTGGAAATGTGCATGTACACCCTGGCCCATCTACTGTTGCTAGCCCCAATTCTGACTTGTGCTCTGATATCTGCTTCGCTGATATCTGCTCTCGTAAAAGCCTGGGTTTCTGCACATTAACACGAGAAGCTTACTACCTAAAATGGATCAATTGAAAGTGTGGGTTCACAGCTCCAATCCAGATGTGTTGGTCATTACGGAGACGTGGTTAAGAAAGAGTGTTTTGAATACTGGTGTTAACCTTTCAGGTTATAGCCTTTTCGGCAAGACAGATCTTCCAAAGGTGGGGGAGTGGCAATCTTTACCAAGGATCGCCTGCAGTGCTTGGTTGCCTCCACCAAGTCTGTCCCCAAACAATTGAATTTGCTGGTTTTAAGCATTAAACTTTCAAATAACTATTAGCTGACTGTTGCTGGGTGCTATAGTCATCCATCAGCACCATCTGTACCCTACCTGCCTAAGCTCTCTCATGGCCCCTAACACTAAGTCTGAATTTGTCCTGCTAGGTGACCTAAACTGGGACATGCTTAAACCTCCTGACCAAGGCTTGGCACACGCATACTCAGGCTGACTGGCGTTCGTTCAGGCAAATGAGAAATAAGTGCACTCAGGCTATCCGGAAGGCCAAAGTTGGTTACTTAAAGGAGCAGTTCTCTCTCTGTGAGGCTAACCACAAGAAGTTCTATAAAACGGTTAAAGACCTGGAGAATAAACCCTCCTCCCACCCATGTCCCTTAATGTTGATGATGTGGTTGTTACTGACAAGAAGGACATGGCTGAGCTCTTTAATCATCACTTCATTAAGTCAGGATTCCTATTTTACTCAGCCATGCCTCCTTGCCCGTCCAACATTTCCTCATCTCCCACCCCTTCTAATGCAACGAGCCCTGATGCTCCTCCCTCTTTTTCCATTGCCCCACTACAAAGTTTCTCCCTGCAGGCGGTCACTGAGTCCGAGGTGCTAAAGGAGCTCCTTAAACTTGACCCGAAAAAAACATCTTTGTCAGATGGTTTAGACCCTTTCTTCTTTAAGGTTGCTGCCCATATCAACGTCAAGCCTATCTCTGACCTTTTGAACCCGTCTCTCCACTCTAGGGAGGTTCCCATTGCTTGGAAGGCAGCCACAGTTCGTCCTTTATTTAAAGTGGGAGATCAAGCTGATCCTAACTGTTATAGGTCTATTTCTAGTTTGCTCTGTTTATCAAAAGTGTTGGAAAAAGTTGTCAATAATCAACTGACTGGCTTTCTTGATGTCTATAGTATTCTCTCTGGTATACAATGTGGTTTCCGCTCAGGTTATGGATGTGTCACTGTAACCTTAAAGGTCCTCAGTGATGTCACCATTGCCCTTGATTCCAAGCAATGTTGTGCTGCTATTTTTATTGACTTGGCCAAATCTTTTGATACGATAGACAATTCCATTCTTGTGGGCCGACTAAGGAGTATTGGTTTCTCTGAGGGGTCTTTGGCCTGGTTTACTAACTACCTCTCTCAAAGAGTGCAGTGTATTAAGTAAGAACATCTGCTGTTTCAGCAACTGCCTGTCACCAAGGGAGTACCCCAAGGCTCGATCCTAGGCCCCACCTCTTCTCAATTTACATCAACAACATAGCTCAGGCAGTAGGAAGCTCATCCATTTGCATGCAGATGATAGTCTTATACTCAGCTGGCCCCTCCCTTGATTTTGTGTTAAACACAAAGCTTTCTTAGTGTTCAACAAGCTTTCTCTGCCCTTAACCTTGTTCTGAACACCTTCAAGACAAAGGTCATGTGGTTTGATAAGAAGAATGCCCCTCTCACCACAGGTGTGATTACTACCTCCTGAGGGTTTAGAGCTTGAGGTAGTCACTTCATACAAGTACTTGGGAGTATGGCTAGATGGTACACTGTCCTTCTCTCAGCACATATCAAATCTGCAGGCTAAAGTTAAATCTATACTTGGTTTCCTCTATCGTATTCGCTCCCCTTTCACCCCAGCTGCCAAACTTACCCTGATTCAGATGACTATCCTACTGTCATGACGTTGGCCTCTTTGGGTATAGCAAGCCCCATCCCCCTCTCCCTGCCTCCCTGTTTCCTTAGGTTGCTGTGGTCAGAGAGACGTCATAAATTCCTGAGGATCTCCTCATGGACACACAGTATAGAGAGAGTACATTTTCATAGAGGACAAAGGAAATCCTTCCACCTCACAGAACTTGAGGTACGAACAAATGTCATGTTCCGGAGAAATTATAAAAGATCGGTGAAGAATCCAGCTACGAACTGGTCCGTTTGTCACAACTTGGGGAAGCTCATGGGAGACGGTGTGGCCACATTACCATAACGCTGTTTATATAATAGTTTACATCTAATTGTTGTATAAGATGAATGAGTGAGTATGATACTGTTTATATAATTGTGTAATATGATTTTGGACTGCTTAATGAAGAAAAATACAATTCCCTTTTGATTTGAACTAAATCAGAGGACCACCCCTGAACCCAGTTAGGGTCAGGCCTCCTGGTGACCGCCCTTTTTCGCCCCTTTCGAATAAAATCCCCACTCAGGTTTTCGATCAGCAGACCGAGCTTACCTCAATTACGAGATGGCTATAGGTTGCAGAACATGTTTTTCTCCATTAGGGGAGACAAAGGTTGTAGACTATTGCTGAACCTTTTAACCATACCATATGGTTAAACTCTTAGACTATCGATACCGACAGAATAAGAACAAGTCTTTGATATTAATTACTAGTCTGCAGCTAGGAATTCGGTATCAATGAACTCGAAGAACGACAACCGCCGAAACATCCATTCTATAACGAATGTCACTCTGAACTATCCCC
This sequence comes from Oncorhynchus nerka, assembly GCF_034236695.1. Taxonomy (NCBI): domain Eukaryota; kingdom Metazoa; phylum Chordata; class Actinopteri; order Salmoniformes; family Salmonidae; genus Oncorhynchus; species Oncorhynchus nerka. Next base: position 115,364 of record NW_027039938.1, on the reverse strand, counting down.
TCTAACCAGAAACCGAGAGAGAGAGGGAGAGAGACGGACAATTCTACAAAAGAAACACACTTTTCACCAGCGATCAAGACGACACACTGAGCGTATATATATATATATATTGATTGCAATTGTTCCCGAATGAGTGAGCGTTCATGTGCAAGGGATTAGCATTTCAATTGTTATAATTATCACTGATGTGACTTCTTAGTCGACCCCACTTCCCCTTTTGTCTAACAAGCCGACATTCCGGTTTAGCCCACTAGGGCACATTCTCCTTGTCATTTCATGTAACCACATTTACCTTGTTTGTTTGGTTGTTAGAGAGTAATAGGATACGGCATGTGTCAAAATTGATTGATTTCTGACCTTATGACCTGATGACATGTACAGAATATGTGCCCCCGCCCCGCCCCGCCCCCCCTGTTCGTGTGGTCATGTGTTAGAGGGTGTTTGAACTTTTGGGGCCCATGCCCCCCTCCACCCCCCAGTTTTATCTCCCTTATGGTTGTTATCTATGAAGCAGGAATGTCTGGGGCTATAGATAGCGCTGGGGCCTCAGCATTATAAATGTCCAGAACAAGGCTTGCGAAACCCAGAACCGTAAACCCTATTTTTTAAACATGGATTTTGCGATCAGTGGCAAAGCTGTGATGTCTGTAGCCTCGGAGGCAGGACCGCGTCTGAAACATCGAGAAAGGGCAAAGTATACAGCCGCAATATACGATGCACCAAAAAAGCGTTTTTTAAACGTGTATAGAACCCAGATACCGCCCGCAAGTGTTGATGTCTAACGGACAGCATTGGGGGCATCTGTTTGATTACTTGGCCTGTAGCGTGAAACTCTATACGTTAGCCGAAGGAGAAGAATATACCGACCAGAAATTAGGCGTGACTTATGATGTTGAAGACTGGACGGTTTTTCGACAGGTTTTGTGTCCCGAACTGAGCCGTATCACCAAGGGTTACAGCTTGTTCACAGGCTACGAGACCCGTTGGGAAGGTACCCCAGACACCTCAGGAAGAGTATTTCACAGAGTTAAATTACAACGTATAAATGGACGGCCTTGCGGGTGCGTGGAATTTTACGTCAGCACTGCGGAAATCCGAAACCAAAACATCAGGGCTGGCGGTTCGGACGGGGATTTCCGGCTTCGAATACCCCTTAAAAGCTGGCCTTTAATGGAATTGCAAATGTTGGAGCTGTTGGACTCTCTGTTTGTACAGAGCCAAAAGCGCCAGAGCATTGTACGGATAAAGAAGTGCATAATATATACGAATCCTGAGGATTACGACTCAAAGCAACCCCAAGAAGATACAACGTCAGGAGAGGCAGCCCCCAAAGAAAGCGAGGTAAGCTGTGTTGTTAACCCCGCCCAGATACCCCGAGGGTTGGTTCAAGAATAAAAAGGCTGGTTCTTAAAACCTACAGTTCTTAACCTACGCATTGACCATGGATATTCCTAACGCATACCCGAACTCCGAAACGGCCTGGGCTCCCGACACTAAGGATTGTATGCCTCGCAGCCCTCCATTCTACTCCCCCCTGGCAAGACCCTCGACACCCCCTACCTGTACACAACCTGAGGACGTGTTTGATGGGGTGGTCAGTACTATTTTTGTTGACACAATCAAGGCCTCAGTAGCCGCGCTTTTAGACGTGGTGATTGGAGAATATATACGAGAAAAATGCATCGGTTGTGAGATTAATCACTCCAGCCAGCGAAGGCACCCCTGCCTATACGATCCCCCAAGATACTACTTCTTCAACAATTTTGAGGCGCTGGTGAAAAGACTTTGGTCCCGCCGGTTTATACCATCGCTGGTCAGAGCCATTTACATTTACATTTACATTTAAGTCATTTAGCAGACGCTCTTATCCAGAGCGACTTACAAATTGGTGCATTCACCTTATGACATCCAGTGGAGCAGCCACTTTACAATAGTGCATCTAAATCTTTTAAGGGGGGGGGGGGTGAGAAGGATTACTTTATCCTATCCTAGGTATTCCTTAAAGAGGTGGGGTTGCAGGTGTCTCCGGAAGGTGGTGATTGACTCCGCTGTCCTGGCGTCGTGAGGGAGTTTGTTCCACCATTGGGGGGGCCAGAGCAGCGAACAGTTTTGACTGGGCTGAGCGGGAACTGTACTTCCTCAGTGGTAGGGAGGCGAGCAGGCCAGAGGTGGATGAACGCAGTGCCCTTGTTTGGGTGTAGGGCCTGATCAGAGCCTGGAGGTACTGAGGTGCCGTTCCCCTCACAGCTCCGTAGGCAAGCACCATGGTCTTGTAGCGGATGCGAGCTTCAACTGGAAGCCAGTGGAGAGAGCGGAGGAGCGGGGTGACGTGAGAGAACTTGGGAAGGTTGAACACCAGACGGGCTGCGGCGTTCTGGATGAGTTGTAGGGGTTTAATGGCACAGACAGGGAGCCCAGCCAACAGCGAGTTGCAGTAATCCAGACGGGAGATGACAAGTGCCTGGATTAGGACCTGCGCCGCTTCCTGTGTGAGGCAGGGTCGTACTCTGCGGATGTTGTAGAGCATGAACCTACAGGAACGGGCCACCGCCTTGATGTTAGTTGAGAACGACAGGGTGTTGTCCAGGATCACGCCAAGGTTCTTAGCGCTCTGGGAGGAGGACACAGTGGAGTTGTCAACCGTGATGGCGAGATCATGGAACGGGCAGTCCTTCCCCGGGAGGAAGAGCAGCTCCGTCTTGCCGAGGTTCAGCTTGAGGTGGTGATCCATCATCCACACTGATATGTCTGCCAGACATGCAGAGATGCGATTCGCCACCTGGTCATCAGAAGGGGGAAAGGAGAAGATTAATTGTGTGTCGTCTGCATAGCAATGATAGGAGAGACCATGTGAGGTTATGACAGAGCCAAGTGACTTGGTGTATAGCGAGAATAGGAGAGGGCCTAGAACAGAGCCCTGGGGGACACCAGTGCCCTGGAGGCTATGGGCCTTGTGCCGTCTATCCCCAGAGTTTACGGGGTAACCGAAGCATTCCTACACGAGCTAAAGGAGGCAATTCACATACACCAGAAACTCAAAGAAATCCGACACACCCTGGTGGAGGATAACAAATACAGGGAGGCTGTGGTGTCGGATGTGTTGGCTTTCTGGCTCAATAAACCCCAAGAGCCCGAGTGACATTTTTGTTATTTAGATGTAGAGCAATGGGTAACTATATGTATACGATGTTAGATAGAATAAATAGATTTTTTCTTTTGAGAGAACTTACAAGTGTTATGCATCAAATTATTGAAAATAAAGTGAACAATGTCTCGTTCTACAAAACCCCCAATTCCGGGGCTAATGTAGAGCGTGTTTTGAAAATGGACCAAATCATGACTCATGTACGCCATGCTGGCGAGGTTCTACAATGGACACAAATGGTAACCCGGCTTGGTGGTGATTCTGAAGAACTAGAAACAACCTTGTCTAAGATTTTACTTTATTTGTTTGAAACACCCTTTAATTGTACCATGTATCATATTTGTTGTTTATATACTTTTATAGCGGATGTGTCTGTTGTAAAAATTCAGCGAAACAAACCTGTTAATCTAAACCAAATATACAAGGTTTTACATGATTCGATCATAGAGAAAGGGGGGGCATGTATCCTGCAACGAATTAGGGATTGTCTGTATACGTAATACCTAATGTTTTCATGAAAATAAAAATCCCAAAAATGAAAATGAAATGTTGTTGTTATTTGAAAGTGGCTCATTAACATTATTGTACCTCAGAGAGGCAAGAAGGATGGCAGAGCAGATTTTGAAAAACATTTATTATAATCCCTCTAACCCGGGGTCTTATGGTGGTAAGGAGCGTTTACAGCTCGCTTTAGCCGAAGAAACAGGTCACAGGTTAAGCGATGCTAAAGTCACTGAGTGGCTATCCGAACAAGATGCGCACACTCTACATAAACCCGTGAGAAAACATTTTCCTAGAAATAGAGTTTTTTCTACACACCCATTGTCCCAATTTCAGGCGGATCTATGTGACATGCAGGCCCTTGCAGATAAAAATGAAGGAAACCGCTACATGCTAACGGTCATAGATATTTTCTCTAAAATAGCTTTTGGCCAGGTCTTAAAGAATAAGAGCGGCGCTGAGGTGACCAGGGCATTTGCCTCTATCTTGAAGGAAGGAGGCGCCCCCAAGAAAGTGCAAACCGATGGCGGAAAATAATTTATTAATAAGACCTTTCAGAAACTAATGAAAAAGCACAATATAGTACATTTTGCTACAGGATCGGATTTGAAAGCTTCTGTGGTTGAACGCTTTAACAGGACTCTGAAGGAGAGGATGTGGCGCTATTTTACAGCGCACAACACGCATAGATATATAGATATAGTTCAAGATTTAGTAATTGCGTATAACAATAGTTATCATAAAAGTATAAGGATAAAACCCTCCGAAGTCTCTTCGGAAAACTCTTTTCAAGTCTTTAAAAATCTGTATGGTTTGCTCCCTCTTCGCCGTAAGAAAAAAATACATTTTAAATTTATTGTGGGGGACTTGGTTCGTATATCCAAGTTGAGGGGTGTTTTCGATAAAAAATACGTGCAAGGATACAGTGATGAGCTTTTCACGGTTACAGAATGTCTGCCGCGCATACCCCCGGTCTACATATTAAAAGATTATGACGGGGATCTTTTTATGAGCAGGAATTACAGAAGGTAACGGTTGGTAAAGACAAGGTGTTTCACGTAGAGGAGATTCTAGATCAAAAGAGAGAGAAAGGTCAAAAAAATTCAACAGCTGGGTATTAGAGAAGGATGTAGTGGAGGCATCAGGGGTTAATTTAAACCCCCATGCATGATAAAATACATCCTCATTCGGGTGTACACCGGAGGGCATAATGGAACACAGCGGCTTCTACCTGACTCTCCCCAGTAATGCGTCCGCACACATATATCGTAATAATCAGAGTTCTAATTATACAACCAATTTTCCAAAGCCTATAGAGTTATCAGAGGCCTGGGAAGTAGGGCTCAGCGAGATTACATACCCCCATAGCTGGTATAATATCAAAGATAAGGACCGGGAATTTTATTTCAAAAAGTTAACGGAACCTGCTAAATTTATTAAGGTTAAAAAAGGGTTCTATAGAACCGTCGAAAGGCTCGTCTCCGAGTTGAATGAACGGCTATCGCAGAACAGTATGGAAATATTCCTGATGTACAACCCTATAAATAAAAGGGTACAAATCTCAGGAGATGCTTCCGGGGGGATAAAGACCAGTGGTAATTTAGCCTACATGTTAGGGATGGGGCCCAATACATAGACGTATGTGAGAGATAAATTATTCCCATTCCCCGCGGATATACATGCAGGATTTTACAACATATTTGTGTATACCGACATCATATCATATCAAAGGGTCGGAGACAGCTGTGTGCCACTCCTGAGAACGGTTCATATAGATGGAAAGGATGGGGACATCGTCACTGTCACCTACGACAAGCCACACTACGTACCTGTAAGCAAGAAATATATTGAAAACATTCTTGTTGAGCTTAAAACGGATCAGAACGAAAACATTGAATTTACTTATGGTAAAACGATTGTAAAACTCCACTTTAGACCCACCAAAACCTCTCTACATATATAATATTAGTATTATATATTTTATATACATAATACATCTAAATTAAAATTATGGAACACCGACATCTCGACCCTAACCGGTATGTCACATACTATGTGGATCAAGTGGGTAATGGGTTACCAGGATATTATGGATCGCCCACCATGTATGGTTCGGGATCGGAGGGATATTTCGTAATCTCTTTAGGATGGTTTTACCGTTTATGAAGAGAGGCTTCAGCATAGCCAAACAGCATTTAAAATCAGCAGCAAAAAATATAGTAAGTGAGGTTGTCGCCAATGCGATAACCAGAAGGGCGTCACCAGATGTCGAGAGTCAAGAAGGCTCGGGGTTGATGATGTTGTCTCGAAGACCGAAAAAGAGACCGCCAGGTATAAGGCGAAGACTTGAGCCTAAAAAACGGAGGTTAACGGTTAAAAGAAACTCAGTTAGTCAAAGACGGGGTAAAGTGAGGAGGTCTGGACCAAAAACGGTAAAAAGAATACTCGGAAGTATTTTCTAAAAGAACAAGCACCATGGCTCTTTTACACCGCATGTCCTCTGAAGCTATAAAAACAGAGCTCGATCTTTTCACGGCCCCCTTAACCCAACATTCAGTAGAGAGGTCCAGTTATGTGGAGATAGCCCCACTCTCTGCCATTACAGACAACGGCCCCATAGAGTTTTTCATACCAGGCCACGGTGACAACTATCTGGACCTCAACAACACTTTGGTGCATTTGCGTCTAAAAGTAACCAAAAGAGATGGTGCTGATATTGCAAACGATGCCAAAGTGAGTCTCATTAATTACCCAGTGGCCACCATCTTCTCCCAAGTGGATGTGACTTTGGGGGAACGGCTAATCAGTCAAAGCAGTGCCACATACCCCTACCGTGCCGTCATGGAATGCTTACTCAACTACTCTGAAGACACTCTCAAGACCCAATTCAGCGCAGGGCTTTTTAGCAAGGATACTGCAGGAGGCTCTATGGAATCGACAGACCCATCCACAGGTGCAAATAAAGGCCTGGCCGCCCGGGCTCGCTACTGTGCAGAATCTCGAGAGTTTCATCTGCTAGGCCCTATACACTCTGACATTTTCTTTCAAGAACGTTTACTCTTAAATGCGGTTGATTTAAGACTAAAATTAACCAGGGCCAAGGATGAGTTTTGCCTAATGTCTGCAACGGATGGGGACTTTAGCTTAAAAGTGTTGGGGGCCACGCTTTTTATTAAAAAAGTATCGGTATCTCCGGCAGTTCGTCTGGGTCACTCACAGGCTTTGCTGAAAGGAAATGCCCTTTACCCTCTCCAAAGAATTACCATGAAAACCTTTAGCATACCTGTGGGCAGCAGAATCTGCAGTCAAGAAAACCTTTTTCTAGGCCATTTACCGCGATACGTAGTTATAGGTTTGGTTGATCACGCCTCCAATACGGGCAGCTTAAATAAAAAAAACTTTAATTTTCAACACTTCAATGCAGAGTATGTCTCTCTGTGTCAGGACGGACGTCAGGTCCCTGCTAAGGCTTTCCAACCGCAATTTAATAACAACATATCTGTGCGAGAATTTTACAATCTATTCCTGGCTACCGGGAGGCATCTAAAAGATCTCTCTTTACCTATTGACAGAAATTATTTTGCCGAGGGTTACACAATGTATGCTTTCAATTTATCCCCAGATGATGACACCTCAGGAAATCTTTCTGTGGTGTCCCAAGGTAACCTCAGGCTGGAAATGCGTTTCCGCACACCTTTAGCCTGTACGGTTAGCATGATTGTTTATGCCTGCTCTGATTCAATCTTGGAGGTGAATAGCCGAAGACAGGTTTTAGTAGATTATTATTAAGGATCGTTGAGCAAAAGACATGAATACCCAAGAGTTGGAAGGGCTGATGAGCCGACTGATTGGAAAACAATTTTGCGGAGTGTTGGCTTGTGATGAATTACCTATGGAGAAATGGAAGGTGCGGCCTGCAATGTTTATTGTCAATACCCATCCTAAAAACATGCCGGGTGAACATTGGCTAGCTGTGACCTTAGAAGAGGAAGGAGGAAGAAAAATCTCAACTTTTTTTGATTCCTATGGTTTCCCACCCGGTTTTTCACATTTCCCCAAATCTATTAAAGAATTTCTGACCAAAAATGGCTCAAAGATATACTACAATATCAAACAGGTGCAAGATACCCTTTCAACGACATGCGGTCAACACTGTGTATTCTACCTATGCCAAAGAGCCCGGGAGTTTCTTTTGAAGATGTTATGTCTCTTTATAAGGATGATTTAAGAAGTAATGATAAAGTTGTAGCTTGTTTTGTTAGAAAATATCAAAAGTGTTCAAATGTGTATCCTCTAAGAACGTGTAATCAAGGCGTATGCTCACGCCAAATGTTTCAAGAATGCCACAAATGTTAAATTGCTTATTTTTCAAATAAAATTTATTGAATTTAATCATAGTCATTCAAAAGTCATTCAAAAGGCTAACCACCCAGAGAGATCGGGATTAGGGAAAGGTCCAGAGGCGTTCAGGGGGGTAAATGGGTTATCGTCATTCATTTCATAAGGATGCGAGGGTTTTGGGGCATCTTTAGGGGTGCTGTATCTCGGTGACGGTTTGTGTTTTAAAGAGTGAATCTGTTGCCGAATCTTATAGTTGGGTACACCCGAGAGGGGTATGTTGAGGATGGCCAGGGCCTTAAGAAACTGAAGCCACCCTGGAGGTCTTCGGTCATCAGCCACCTTGTGGGCAGATGTGGTACTTTTAAGCAAGTCAAGTATATGTGAACCCTTGACAACAGCCCCCTGAAGGATAAACTCTCCTTTGTCATTCCAAGTAGCTGCCCCATTTGAGTCTTTTAGCTTGTTCATAATGTAGCTAACATTTTTCCTGTTACGTGCCGGAACATGGGTTAACAAGTCATGCATAACTTTATCTTCAACAGGCATTTGATCTTCAGATGGTAAGCTCGCAGGTACTGGCCTTACAGGGGCGTGGCTCTCGCGAGGCTCGTCATCTTTTAAAGGGTCCTGTAGGGAAATAGTTAAATGGCCTGTCTCTCTCTCCCCTTGTTTCACCAAGGACAAATACCTTTGCAAGAGGTTTGTGTATTTTTGGACCTTATCATAGGGTTCAATCCTTTTTGATTCAAAATATCCTTCATGGCCGTATCCAAATCATTTTCCGCTGTTTGTCTGATATTTTCGGGGCCCCTGCATTTGTTTTTTTAAGTCTATCCAACTCTTGTTGTGGCACCAGATACATTTTATTGGCCATCACCCTATGTGTTCAACCACCACGTCGGGCTGCAATAAGGCTGGTGATGAAGGGCACGGCTATACTTAGTAAAGGTAGAATAAAACCGCCAGACTGTTGTATGCTATGTCGTTTCTTTTGAAGACTGACCCTTTTATTGGCAAAGAGCTTGATCGAGGTCTTTTGTCTCTTTAATTTTTTCAATTGTGTCAGGGTGAGTGGAATGCGTCCTTTGAGAAGATTCAAAGCAATCTCACATAGGGATAATATGAGATCTGAAGAACAGTGACGCAAGATGGCCTTCCGTTCATTAGATGTAGCCCCAACTAGGCTTCTCAAGAGGGGCAAGTTTCTTTTTAAACGCAGAGACATAGCGGCTACTTTTTTTTTTAGGAATGTACACAGCCGGCCACTCCCACGGGAACAGACCGGTTCGTAGCCTCAGGTGTTCTGGAGTATTTGCTTTTAAATCCACGATTAAATAAGAAAATGGCGCTTGGGTTGCGTCCTCGTAGCTCTCCATAAAGTAGGATTTCCTTCCGGGTACATCTGCTGAGCTAGAGTGTTAATTTGTAGTTTGTCTCTAGGATTTTTGAACAAAACCATGTAATTGGCGTTCAAACTGATGGTGCGGCTATTTTTACCTTGGTGAAACACATTCTGCACCAAGTAAAGCACGGACAGGTTTCTATGATGAGTATATTGGGTAAACGCTCGGGCAATTTCGGGATGTTCGCTACCTGCAAATAGCATATCGTCCAAAACCAACAGATTGTTTTTATGAGGAGGTAAAAGTTCATCATCAGACAGGGTATCAGGTATTCCTTCAACAAACTTGATTTTTATTGTCTTCAACAATTCATCATACAGAGGTTGATAACATGAATAACACCACACAACATTATCAGGCTTTTGAGATAACACATGTTCAGAATTCTCTAAAATACTTTTTACAAAACAAGTTTTACCACTATTCAAGGCCCTGCGATTAAGGCCGAAAATGGTAGTTGCAACCGGGGTCAAAACCTTCTACAGCAGTCATTATATCTTAAGCTTTAAGACCCCTGTAGCTTGTAGCATAAGTCAACACCCAAAGGGGTAATGTGGTCCAGTCAGGCAAAAGCAGTCTCTTGTCATAGACAACCCTGAATCTTTTAGTAAGTGGGGCCTTCCTCAGATGGAAGCCCTTTATTATACACAACAATATTTTTGTAGAAGCTCCTAAATCTCAAAGTCACTATTCCTGTCATTTAGGAACCACCCCTCAAACAAACGTGTGATTGATTCCTAGTTTTTACACGAGGTGTATTTTTTTTCATAGTTTTTGAGTCACGCCTGACACACTGCGGCCTGTAGCATAAGTCAGTAGCCATAGGGCAATGTAGTCCCGTCAGGCAAAAGCACTCTCTTGTCATAGACAACCCTGAATCTTTTAATGAGTGGGGCATTCCTCAGATGGAAGCCCTTTTTATCCCTAACAATCTTTTTGTAGGAGCTCAAAATCTCCAAGTCACTATTCCTGTCATTTAGGAACCCCTCGACCAAGCGTGTGATTGATTCCAAGTTTACACGCTGGGCATTTTCATAGTTTTGAGTCACTCTTTTGGCTTTCAATACCACGTGATTCTTTAGCGTTCTAAAAGCATAGCTTTTGGGCCCACAGGATGACTATTCTGTGATATGGTCACCCTCTGCGAGTTCGCTCGTTAAGCCACCCAGATAGTTGCTGAGTGGGGGGCTCCAATCCCCTGGTTTGCTTACATAGACCACAGAGTCTGTGTCGTGGTAAAGTACCCGCCTCTGAAGCTGCTCCATGAGCTTGTACAGTTCAAGTCGGCCATAGGCCGTGGTAAATGCTGCAAGAAACACATTTACATTACCCGGGGTAGAACCCACTTCTTGTTACGTCGCCATTGCACCAAGGCAATGTCTTGACTCAAGAATGAAAATGTGAAATTTCGTATTGGTCCGAAAAAATGAATTCCAAAAATTCTTCAGGGTCTTTAATAATCGACGTTGTCAACATATTACACCTCTGCGCTAATTTGCCCCAAAGCGAATTTAGGTACAATTTCGACACATTTCGTTTGGTTTTGTTGACCTCTATTCTGTCAGGGTCAAGAAGGATGCCTTCTCTGTCATGATAGTCTTGAATGTACCTGTCTTTACTTTCTTGATCTGTGACCGATGCAGGATAGCCTGAAGCCATTTGCTTACATCTCAAGAAGGTCTTGATGTACTCTTTAAAAAGAGTGTCTGATTTCTTTGGAAAGTTCCATACTTCAAAGATTTTGGCCACACGATACCCCATCTCTAAAGCCTTAGAGAATTCAGCTGTGACCCATACACCTGTCAGTGCTCTTTCTTGATCTGTGTGATCACATGGGGTTTGTTGTATGTTTTCACTGCAGGTGCGACAAAGGGGAAAGAAAAGTTTTCCTTGAGGGCCCCTGTAAGGCAACACAGGTATAAACAAACCCCTTGGAGGGTAGACTGTTGCTTTGATCAGACCAAAATAGTTTTGAGGTAAGTCAAAATCACGATGAATAATTTCAGGATGACCTATAGGATAGCATGAGGAACTCATTACATGCGGATAAAGGGATGTAAAATCCACATAGCCTATTGTCTCGTCGGGTTGCGCTACATACCTCAATGTCAAAGCATTGGTACGGCCGCCATACAAGGCCTGTCTTGGCTCCAGAGGTTCTGGGATGTCAAAGCTGGAAAGGAATGCTTGAACATGAGGATCAGACTTTTTGAGGGCTGTCCATTCGTGCTCCCACAAAACAACCACTTTTAGACCGTAAGTAGCCTGTAACGAATCAACTTTGTCTTGAAACTCTTGGTACATTTCCCCAAAAGTCTTTTGGGTTAGGACACATATGTTCTGGGGCACAAAGCAAGATTTGCAACCATGGAAGAAACAACCGTTGTACTCATACACGGTCTCAACCCCGTCAATCTTGGTGTAGCCATCTACATGGTAAGAGCCAAACGCCTTCTCCCCTCGATTCAAAGCATGTTGAATAAAAATGTCTTTATCCTGGGCCATATACTCTAGCCATTGAATGGACCCACTAGAGTAGGCCTTGAACTGGCGTCGGTAGTTGTCAGGCGAGGGATCGCTATAGAGGATGTCGGCATATAGTGTGTACGGTATGTTTTCATGCATGCCGATGCAATCGTTGTACAACTCCAAGAGTCAATACCTGCATCTTTGATTACCTCTTCTCTGAATCTGAGGCATCCTTCACGAAGTATAACCACATCATTGTCACAGTATGATTCCATCTCTTTATGGAAATCAAAGGTGCCATGTCTTACTGTCTCATACCAAGTCATGAATCTCTCTCGCTCTTTGGGAGACATTTGATCACACCCATACATTTCTGGGCTGGGATATGATCCTATATAGTGTAGATTCTCCTCAGATGTGAAGAAGTGGGGGAACCAGCCTTTCACAGAGTTTTCAAAACCCAAGGCCTCTGGCATTTGAGCCAATCTCATGGGTAAGAAGCTTAAACTGTCAATGTATCTCTGGTTGAAGGTGGGATCTACAAAACACAGGATTTTACTCCCTTGCGCTAGGACCCTCGGCGCTATGCCTTACTGTATCAAGGGGTTCAGAAGAAGGTACGAGTCGTAGGCTCTAGCATTGTGCGCTATGAACGTAAAGTTTCGGTACTGTGGTTTTCTAAAATGTTTTAGAAAGAGTAGTGCACAATTGGATCCTTCTGCAGACCACTTTTCCCCCGTGAATGTCATGGTAGATACAAAAATAGGCAAATGATCCCCCGATTGTTGATTTGTCTCAAAATCATAGAACACATATTTCTCTGAAGGTTCATCTTCAGCCAAGGGCTGAATATAACACTCGTGTGGCACTTCTTGAACCACTTCAGCATTTCTGCTTTTCAGACCCCTTTACAGATTGGACACTGTAGGATTCCACAAACATGTGGTTTAGGGCTATCTATTTTAAGGCTGTAATTGCAATGACATTTTGGGCATTTCTTGTTAATGGCACAAATGCTTACAGATTTACAGGCCTTAGGGTGCCATGTTTCAATTTTGTGTTTATCGTAACAGTAGGTCGAACGACATGTGCGATGGCAATCCTCACATGGTGTCAAGTTTAGGGTCTGCATAGGGCACTCGGCATCCTGACATACAGAACAGTTATAACGGCACGAGTGCCCCCTTTCGGCTGTAGCCGGTATGGCAGGATCTACACACATAGGTTGCCCTAGGAACGCCGTGACGTTTGTAACGGCATAGTAATGTTCGTTTTGCACATAAAAGTACAGAATCTGGGGGTGCGGTTGGGGGGTGTTTTGGAACTTCAAGAGAGCTCTATTAGCTCTACTGTGGTACAAAACCACAATCTTGATATTCAGAAGGTTTTCAAATTTGACAATGTCTGAGAATGCCACGCCTTCATGGATCCCGAGACCCACCGCCGTTTGGATCTCTCTAGCCTTTTGCAATGCCGTCAGATCAGTACATCCGGGGTTAAGTAAATGCGCTAGGCCTATTGCAAAACATAGCTTATTATCGGGATTGTGAACGTTTATGAGGTAGGCCCTTTTATTGCTTATGATTTCTGACTGCATTAGGCTATCAAGCTTCCTTCTCTGCCCACCGCCCCCCTGTGGTTGACGTATTATTTGCACTACAAGCTCTAGGGTTCGATCGGCTATGATGGCTAAATTTGACTGAACAAGGCGTTCTACCAGCGCTGTAAATTGTTCAAGATCTGCTTCGCCATTGGGTAAAATAAGAGATACTGAATTATGCAGCAGGCTATCTCCACATATTTCCAACTGTAAGACATCACGAGGTTCGCCATAATCTCTTGCTGTTTCTAACAGGTCATTCAGAGTGTCCATTATCATCATGTAAAATACAGCATAGTCAAGATTCTGATTCACACATAGGAAATTGAAAAACTGTCGAATCTCTGTATTGTTGAATTTATTCCTGTACACAACCCTGACATGTCTATCATGAACATCTGCAGCCAGATTTATTAGATAATTGTCCAATTCCCCAAAAACATCTTGTGGCGTTTCAGACTCTACGGACCTAGGCGTTACGGGTTGTTCTATCGCTGTCGGGGTTGTCGGGGCCGAAATTGTCTGACTCGCGTTCATACGATTAATTAAGGTTATGAGGGCTTCGGGAATCTGGGATAACATGTTTTCCTCAACCCCCCCTGACTGGTTCATACGATTAATCATTTCTAAGAGTTCGGCTGGAATCTGTGTTAATATGCTTTCATCTAACGTTCCTGAATCGTTCATACGTCTTATAACTTCTAGGAGTTCGTCTGGAATCTGGGATAAGAGGCTTTCAACTGTCTCCCGTGTTGCGTTAGTTCTGCCATTTTTGGATAATTAAGAGTGTTCGTTTTTTCTTTCTGTAATGGTTGGTGTTACATGTATGATTTTAGTGTCTGTATTTGCGTTTTTTAATGGGGTTGCTGTTTAACATGCGTGGAATTGTTCTATGCCAGAATAACATATCGTCTCTGTACTGTCTCTCAATTAAATCCCCCAGTCGTTTGTATAGCAAAACATTCCTCGATTTCAAAGCCCTGGAAAATAATGTGAAAAACCTTTCTTGTTCGGCTGCAGGTATTGAGGCCGTAGAATTGACTGGGTCTATAAGGTTGGCCGCATCACAGAATAGCTGGTCATCAACATCTGACATGTCATTAAAAACAGGTCTCTTGGGTGTTTCATTCGGAATGCTCGGGCGCCGGAATCCCCCAGCTCTAGATTTATGTGGTCGTCTGTGCCGTTTTTCGCCGATGCGGAGTCTGAATGAAAATAATACATACATAATTACGTTATTAGATATAAAAATATATATGTTAGCTACATACAAATGTCAAATACCTTTCCGTTATAATAATATATATTAACAGTTAAAATAACATAGTTAAAATACCTCGGCTTTTTTGGCGCTTGTTGTGACGAATCGCCGAAACCGGGGGTGTGTGACTTTTTCCCTCTAGCGTTCCAGATTCTGCTGGGTCTGTCTCCGGGCAGTCTGAAAAAACATTATTTGTCCTTGTTTTAACATAGGCTATCAACAGATCTATAACTAATAAAAAGGCTGATAACTAATAACAAAACTGTATAATGTTCCCATACCTTGTCCCTGGAGCGCCTGCTCGTGAAGCAGCAAGTTCCCGGCCCAACAGTAGTTTTCGGGTGGGCTTGATTCTGAGCAGTGTACTTGGGCCACAGTGAACGGTAGAATTGCATCAAAGTCCTGCGTGTCAGCTGTCCATAACGCATCCTTTATCATAAAGGGCTGTATGTCGGCTGTAAATACATAAAATAGTTTTAAAAAATAGTACAACCTATTTTTAAAATGTTTATATATAAATATTTCTTGGGTATGTGTTTAATTATAAGGACTTACAACGAAAAAAGGCCGTTGGTGATTGTCTGCCAGACTTTTGCTCCTGCGAACCCCCATCATGTTCCAGATCAGGTAAATCGCGTAAAAGCTGCGTAAATGTCGGGGATCTTAGATTCCATTAGACAATGTTAACAGTTATACGCTATATCTACACTTTTTTTTTTTTTTTTACCTATATTGGGCTTTTGGCCTGAAATACCCAAATAACTAGGGTTTAATATTCCAATAATATTCAAACAAATCTTAAAATATGTTTTTTTCATTTACTCACCTCCAGAAATATCCATTATGCGAGATTCCCTTATTCCGAATATTATTATTATTATTTTAATCTGTCCGTGCAGCTCAATATTCGGGCCTTTATGTTTGCGCTAAAGCAATGCTGACAACGTTAAAAAATAGTTCTGTCCCTAACTATCTAAAAGTTCGGAATTAGTTTTTTTGAGAGATGTATGCTACACCCCAACCCATGTATGTCTGGTTTAGAGAACACAGGCTGTGAATTCAAACAACAGGAGGGGATGTCGTGACATTCTGTCTGCAAACGGGGTGTGTGGGGGCCGCAGATTAGAGATATCTATGTTTAACCCCCGCTGTTCGGCTGATATCTCGACATGCCTTATGCATGATAGTGCACACCTTGGTTTCAAATGGTTCTCTACAGATAAGAGTTCTGGGACCCCCCAACCTTAGGATTTATGTTACACACACAACCAACCACACACACACACACACACACACACACACACACACACACACACGCCTGTTGCTCCGCCTCAAGACCCCTCCCCACACACACAAACACTCTGATTCTATTTTACTTCGCGACAGAGTTGGAAGACGTTGTTAAATAGGTTTTTCCCATAGTTAAAGGGTGAGATACCGTTTTTAAACATTCCTTTTATTGAATTCCAAAATATTTCGTACAACCTTTAAGACATGTTTGAATTAAGTAACCCATTTGAATAATATTTAAACATGCAGCACACGTGTTTTATGTAAAAATAAAAAAAACCTTGGATGCAGGTCTTTGTACATTATTACAAACTTTAATAAAACGTAATGTTCATAACATACCCAATGTAGGAATAGACTATAAAATAATACATGTTTTTTTTCAGATCTTACAGTTGTCTGCGCCAGACCCTAGCTTGAGAGAAAAGAGCGCTACCCCTTAGTTAAATGGGGGGGGGGGGGGTATACATTTTCAAAAATTAACACCTACATTTTAACACACGTTATAATTCAACATTTATTTTAACTATTTCTTACAGATATATGGGGTCCTGTTAGCCCTGAACATTATCCGTTTCCAATTCCCCATCACAAAGTCTTTTCCGCGCTCCGTCGAAGCTCTGTCCACTTTCCTGCCAGGGAAAGATCCGCCTTCGAACTTGTTGTTGTTCCGGTGTATGTCTCAACGATAACCTAGGCCATCGCCGTAATTGTTCACGATTTTCGAAAAGACTGTCCAGCTTATTCATCAGGGTTCGGAAAATGTGGTAATCGCGCCATTTAAAACTGAACATTATTTGAAAAAAATTTACATCCTTGCATGCTTTGGAGGATACATATGGACTGACCGTTTTCGTAGCATTTGACCTGTCAAATTGTTCACATGCTAAAATTGTCACTCTGGAGTCCGGGGTATACCCCATGGATGTGACTCTCAGAGCCATTAGATCCTGACGTCCACAGACTTGTTCTTCCAACGCATATCCTGGCAGCCTTGAAGCACTCAGGGCACGTTCCATTTGACACAAAGCTAGCCTTATTTTAAGCCATTCTCGCATCCTTAGCGCTAGAGAAAAAGGCTCGGTTCTGCACGATAAAAGGGTTGGGACACGCTGTCTGTGAATATCTTAACCGTAGATTCCTCCGGGTTGAATATGTACGAAATATGGCCCTCGCTTGTACACAGAAATCCGTTAAAACATTCGGGAGCCTCTACCAAAATATCATCCAAGCTTTTGGCGTTGGGTTCGTGACATGAGCTACAGAGCACTCCGAGAATTCCCCTTGTAGACATATTTTTAGATGCTTAATATTCAGGTCTTAAAAAATGGCTTGTTCTGGACATTTATAATGCTGAGGCCCCTGGGGGGTGGAGGGGGGCATGGGCCCCAAAAGTTCAAACACCCTCTAACACATGACCACACGAACAGGGGGGGCGGGGCGGGGGCACATATTCTGTACATGTCATCAGGTCATAAGGTCAGCAATCAATCAATTTTGACACATGCCGTATCCTATTACTCTCTGTTGTTTATGCATTTCTGTGAATTACTTAGTAATAAATAAATGATTTAAGACCATATAATGTATGGATGACTCATAGTGAAGACTGGGTTCGTGCAGATAACCAACAATTTAGGACGTTTGGAATGAGACTAACGTGAGGTAAAGTAAATAATTAATTAATCCGAAGACGAATTGATCAGATAAAATATCTGAAAAGTTATTTTAGGAAATGATAACTTTGTCATCTGAATATTTTTCCTTGGTGCCCCAACTTCCTAGTAATTAAGGTTACATGATTAATCAGTCTAATCGCGTAATACTAGTTACAGAGAATCTCTGTAAAAACTATCAGTCTTCAGTTAATGATAGTAAAGACAGGACACTACCCATGCTAGATTATGGAGACGTAAATTATAGATCGGTAGGAAAGGGTTGTAATGAACACGATGGGAGACCGAGAGCTGGTTTCAAGTGCAGGGCACAGCAGGTGTTTTATTGTAAAGGACTACAGGAGGAGGCAGGTAGCTGGGTCCAGGGGCAGGCAGAAGGTCATACACAGAGGGTCCAACAAGGCAACAGTACAGGCAGGGAAAAGGCTAGTAAACGTCATTCGGGAGATGAGGCAATAGGTTGATAACAGGAAATCAGATAGGCTAATGTACAGGCAGGGAATAGGCAAAAGGCATCGTTAGTGCGGCAGGCAAAAACTATCATACACAGGAGGATTCAATTACGGAAAAACAAAGCTCAGTACAAAAGTGTTTCACAAAACAAACAATAGCTCAAAATGATGGGTTGCAAGGACCTGAACTAAATAGTGTGTGACCATAAATTACACATAGGTGTGTGAACAGGTGATCAGAATTCAGGTGATTGGAATCTGGAGAGTGAGCTGCGTTCAGGGGATCTATGTGTTTGAGAGTGTGAGTTGGAAGCAGACGTTAAAAGGGTGCTCATGAGCAGCTAGATGTTCTTTAGCATTCGGCCATCAGATTTGCCACCAATGCTCCTTATAGGACACATCAGTGCACTCTATACTCCTCTGTAAACTGGTCATCTCTGTATACCAGTCGCAAGACCCACTGGTTGATGATTATAAAAAACCCTTAGGCCTCACTCC